>NW_006409038.1:617825-640950 GCF_000296735.1 Chrysochloris asiatica | reverse complement strand
GGCTTGAGTCAGGCACACCTTAGTCCTCAAGCTGACATCTTTGCTCTTCAACACTTTAAAAAGGTCTTGTGCAGCAGATTTGCCTAATGTAATACATCAGTTGATTTCTTGACTGCTGCTTCCATGAATATTGATGGTTGATTCAGGAAGAATGAAGTCCTTGACAACTTCAATCTCTTCTTCATTGGTAAGAATGTTGTTTATTGGTCGCATGGTGAGGGGTTTTGTTTTCTTTACATTGAGATGTAATCCATACCTAATGAGCTCATCATAAAGGAATAAGATACTGAAATGAAATATGTATATGTAGCGTAGTGGTCATGAATCGGGCTGCGAGCCGCAAGGTCAGCAGTTCGAAACTACCAGCCGCTCCGCTGGAGAAAGATGAGGCGGTCTGCTCCCGTAAAGATTTACAGCCTCGGAAACCCTGTGTAGGGTCTCTATGAGTAGGAACCGCCTCCACGGCACACAACAACAACAACAGTACATATGTGCACAATAAGAAGACTATAACCTAGGAATAATTTTGGAAATATAAGTAATATTTATTCGACATAATGAAAAACTTGAGTTCTGATTATGGGAAAGTATATTTGGAGGTGTCACAGCTGTAGACCTCATTGTTTGTTGTTGTTGCCAAGTGCTGTCGAATGAGTCCTAATTCATATGAACCCTGTATAGGGTTTCTGAAGAGTGGCTGTTGAGTTTGAATTGCCAGCCTTATGGTTCAAACAGATATTATGGTCCAATGCTTATCCTATACCAGCATTCTCTAGACCCACCTGTGAGATGTGGAGAGCTGAAACAGATAATTCAAGGTTTCAGCTTAGTGTAGTGGTTACGAATTGAGCTGTGAACCTTAAGGTCAGCAGTTCAAAACTACCAGCTATTCCGCAGGAGAAAGATGAGAATTTCTGCCCCCTTAAAGATTTATATCTTCAGAAACCCTGTACAGGGTCGCTATGAGTTGGAACCGACTCCACGGTACATCACCACCACTACCAAGACATATATAGAAGGTACAAGTGTGATTCCCCCTACCCTCACATACATGTGCTGTTGTTAAGTGCTAGCAGTTGGTTATGACTCATAGCAACCCTGTCGTGTAGGTTTTCTGCGGCTTCAAATCTTCTCTGGAACAGAAAGCTTCACCTTTGTCCTGTTAATCAGCTGGCAAGCTTGAACCTCAAACCTTGTGGTTCACAATTCAGTGCTTATCATATGGACACACAATCAAAATGAAAGAAAACAAAGCAAACAAAAAGCTGTTACCATCCAGTTACTTAGGGTCTTCTCAGTGTAACAACCATTTTTCTAATGGTTATCTATAACTTTGGCAACCCCATGTTTGTTAGAATAGAACTGTACTTAGAGGGTTTTTAGTAGATATTTTGTTAAGTAGAGTGCTAGGCCTTTCTTTAAAGAGGCCACTGGATGGACTCAAACATCTTTTTGTTTTCAGCTAAGCACATACCCATTTGTGCCATCCAGGATTCCTAAAGGTTAAGCTGAATCATATTGGATATGGTGAGCCCATCAAAAAAACAGACAAATCCAAGAGAGTGTCTATCATCTGAGCAACTTTTAATTTCAATATTGATGATTTTAAAGTGATGGTGTAACTATCTATGGCAGTTCATTCAGTCAATACTTAGTACACTTATCTTGTTACCCATGGAGTTTTAGACACTGAATTTTGTCTAAAGGCAAAAAGGTGAGCAAAAGACATATGTCTCCATCCCTTAAGGAGCCTTAAGATAAGTTAGGAGAAGTCAACATGGAATCACACTTATATATCTTCACAAACTAATAATTAGGAGAAGGAAATGCACTAGATTTGCAGTAATATGACTGAGGACCTTGAATTAGTTTCTTGAGTAATTGGCATGCCCTCTATGTTCAATGAGCTAACACCTGAACGATTAATACAAACTGGCAAGTAGGACTGCAGTCTCTGTCAAGCCAGAGCACAAAATTTATAGAGCATACTATGTATGAGGGAGCTGGATGAATCTGAATGACTCTAAGAAGACCAGGCCTACTGGCATACAGGACTGGGTGAGTGGCAGCAGGCAGATAAGATTGCACAGAGAGGTGGAGCCTCATGACTCAGGTCCTTGAGGCTCTGGAGAGTTTTTGGATACTTATTCTAAGGACTGGAGTCCTGGTGTGACACTGTAGGATATGCACTGGAGTGCTAACAAGAAGATTGGTAGTTCAAATCACCATCGGCTCCTTGGAGACACTACCCAGGATCATTATGAGTCAGAACCAACTTGAAAGCAGTTAACAACAACATTCGAGCAACTTGATCGTGACCTAGAGCTTTGGAAGTAGGCAAAGTGTAAAGGATTTTAAAACATAGGTGAATAATTAAAATGGGCATTTTTTTTTTTTTACATATCCATCATAGACAGATATGAACAAACCACCAAAGATATGACATGAGAAAATAAGGTATGGCAGTGGACTTGAAAATAGGAAAGCAGAACCTGACTCCAAACTGAGGCTACTCCTCTAGCTAGGAAGGCTTGGATTAGGTAGTTTACTCTTCTATGTTAGTGTTACTCACAGAGAGCTATTTAGAGATTTGAGTAAGGGAATGGATACTACACACTTAATATAGGTTCTGTTGTTAAGTGCCATTGAGTTGGTTCCAACTGGTAGCAACCCTGTATAGTGTTTCTGAGGAGTTGCAGGTAGGTTTGAACCACCAATTTTGCTGTTAGCAGTCTAGCTTAGCAGTCCACACCAGTACTACAATATGGGTTGTGGTATGCAATAAATACAATTAATGAAATAGGGAAATAAATAATAAAATGAATGAAAGAAAGATAGCGAGATAAAATTTAGACTCCATTAGGACAGGGAGAATTATCTACTTTGTCTGATACCTTGAACATTCCCTGGCACATATAGATACTATACTATTGAATAAAATAAATAAATGAATGAATGAATAAAATCAGTAGAATTTTCATAAGAGGCTGATGAAAGAAAATACTTCAAAGGAAACCATGTTCAATTATGTCCAATTTGGAGTCCATATTTTTCTACATTTTATATACATGGCCTCACTTTATCTCTCCATCATTCTGATTAATGACAGAACCTATTTTTACTTTATAGATGTTTTATGTGATGCACACCAAAGCAATGTATTTGCTCCTATTTATGGATAATGGCGTGAGTGAGTGAGTCACATTTATTTGCTCCTTGGTTCCAGAGTTGTTGCATTTAGAGCTTCATTTTGTATTTGGAAATGGAAGAGTAGGAATGCAATTTTTACTATTGGTCTTAGAAAATTAAAGTTCCTTTACAACAAGCAATACATAAAGATAGGAAGAGAGCTTAATTATAACTAGATTTCATTATGTTTACAAAAAGGCATGTGAAGTACCTTCTAGAAACTTTCTAGTTTTAAAGGTATAGTCCATCTGAAAGTTTTATTTTCTCATGGTCTTTCTGTTGGAGCGAATAAAATACCATTTGGTCTTGATACAACTTCATTTTGATGTACCTCCTCTCCTTGATTTTTAACTAAATGGAATCCTTGATGCATTTAACCAAACAACCAAAGCTTTTCTGTCAAATTGATTCTGCTTATAGAAATCCTGTATTTCCGAATCTGCTCTCGATGTTCTTCTTACCTGAACCCCCATAATCCTTGTATAATAATCCCTTCTACTTGTGCATTGTTTTATCTAACACCCAATTCTATCAATCAGCTGAACTCCAAATTCTCCATCATCTTACAATGTCTCCCTTTTATATAAGATCAGCATCACAGCAGTGGTCTCCTGAAACCAGAAGTGTTTTCTTTTCTGCCTGAACCATCCTTACCAAGGCACTCAGTTCTAATTGGCTAAACCCTTTATTTAGCTCTGGGGCTTCCTAATCTCCCCATCCCCACAGCTCAGGCCACTCCTCAATGAAAAAAAAAAAAGTTAAAAAAATAAAAGATTAAACAACCTCAAGATCAACAGCCACTGACTCAGCAATTTCTTTTCTGCTTGTGGTTTTTAGGACTCCTGTTAGTTTTCATTTAAGAAATCACACGCAGCATTTATGTATTTCCTGTTTTTACCAGAGACTGTAGATATATTCATTGACCTAAAGTTGTCTAACCTTACCTATGGGCATAGCCTCAGCTTTTGAACATGGGTAAGGGGTGACAGGATCCAGCTGAACCTCTATTTTAATAATGCAGGAGGATCAGTGGAAGGAATTCAAAGAGAAAAGTTAAATAGACATGGACAAGGTTTAAGCAGAGACAATTACTAGTAACTATGAAGGAGAATCAAGAAATGGCCCAACAAAAGAAATACTAGTTCTTGGCGTGCTTCCCAGTGCCCACACATTTTAACACCAGTTACAGTGGAGTAAATTCTGACCCATGACAACCCCCTTGTACAGAGTAAAACTGCTCCATATAGTTTTCAAGATTGTGATTTTAGAAGCAGATAACAAGCCCTTTTTTCTCAAATACTCTTCTTGTATTTTGTGCCTTTGAGTCAGTACCTATTCATAGCAAAACACTGCCCGACCATGTGCCAACCTCAACATCATTGCTACACTTGAGCCCATTGCTGCTGCTGATGTGCCAATCCATCTAGTTGGGGGTCTTTCTCTTTTTCACTGACCCTACAATTTTCCTAGTGTAGTACTTTGGATTAATGCACTGGACTGAAAGGACATTCGTTAAACAGCACCAGCTGCCGTTTAACCAGCAGGGTTGCTATGAGTTGTATCTGACTCAATGGCACTGTTGTATTTAAAAACTGATGGCACATCACAGCAACATGAAAGCCACCACATTATGGTAAACTGATAGATGAGTAGTGGCAGATACCCTTGTTGTTGTTGTTGTTGTTAAGTTTTTTCAAGTCGGTTCTGACCCATAGCTGTTTCTGAGAAGCAGCTGGTAAGCTTGAACTGCCAACCTTGCAGTTCAAACGTCTTTGGAGTCTGGCACATTAACCCACAGCACTATACCATGACTCTTAGGAGAATTAAAACCACAACATTTTTTTTTAGTAATAAGGTTCTTAGCTCTTTGCATTACCCAGGGTCTCTAGAAAAGGTATATTTATATAATCCCTGGTTGGTGCAAATAATATAATCACTAGGCTACTTACTAAAAGATTTGTGGTTCAAGTCTACCCAGAGGTTTCTTGGAAGAGAGACCTGGTATTCACTTCCTAAAAAGCAGTCACTCTGAATCACAGCTCTATTCTAGCATCTGTTGGGATGCCATAAATCTGAATTGGCTCAATAGGAACTGGTTTGACATTGAATTTTAGATTGACATAGAAATCTTGTATTTAGATAGTGATTTAGAGTAAAATAATTTTTACATAGTTTGATCTATTCAAGGAAAGTATTATATTCTGTTAAACCATTATAACAAATCCTTTCATTCTGTACCTGTAGAGAGTAATAGTTGAGTGTGACTTCTGGAAAAAATTCTTTATTGAAATGTACAATTTTTCTCTGAAGAAAATGAGGAAAAACTGTGTCAGTATTGAAAAGATGAGTAATATGTATTGAGCAATTGCAGCTAAGAAAAACAAAATTTGTCCTAGGGTTCTGAGCTTAGTGTTCAATGATCTTTGAGGTCTGTTTAATAGGTTAGTGTCCATGGAGTCCTGGTGTGGCACTGTGGGGTAATGCATCAGACTGCAAAGTCATTTGAACTACAAGGTCAGTGTTTCAAGCTCACCAACTGCTCCTTGGAAACCCTATACAGGGTCACTATGGGTCAGAGCCAAGTTGACGGCACTCAACAACAACAACAACAGGGCCCATTACCTCAACAAACAGTTTGAAGAGACCAACACTATGAGAGCTACTCAAAATACAAAGCGATTAGGAGGAAGAGCCTATAGCTAAGGTTTAACTTCAGGGAAAAATTAGCAAACCGACAAAATAATAAGACAGAAGATATGAATATCACCAGATTCAAACACAGTACATCAGGGTGGAGATGCCATTCATGGCATGGAGAGAGAAGTATTCTGAGAATGTTCAAAAAGAGAATGATATTTGAATACGGTATTCAAAGGATTACAGGAATTGTCTTATTTCTGTTAGTCTAATGAAATCCAAACATGTGAATAACATGGGCAAAGTTTAGAAGTTGAAGAAAAGACAGTGTGTCCTGGTAGTACCCACAGTTTGATGGCATTCCTACATAGGTTATTATTAGGAAAGACAAGATAATAACAAGCTATACATCTGTCAAAGGAGATCTGGTAGTGTAGTGGGTTATATGTTTGGTCTGCTAACTACAAAATCAGTGGTTCAAATCTACCAGTCACTCTTTGGGAGAAAGATGAAGCTTATTCTCTTGTAACGATTTACAGCTTCATAAACCCTATAAAGCTCATAAACACTAAAGGCCAAAGACCAGAAGAGTTGTGGGATGACATCAAGAACATCATACATGAAGAAAGCAAAAAGTCATTAAGAAGACAAGAAAGAAGGAAAAGGTCAAAACGGATATCAGAAGAGACACTGAAACTTGTTCTCCACTGTAGAGATGTGAAAGCAAATGGAAGAAATGAGGCGATATAAGAGCTGAACAGAAAATTTCAAAGATCAGCTCGAGAAGATAAAGCAAAATATTACATCAAAATATGCCAAGATCTGGAATCAGAAAATCAAAAAGGAAGAACACACTCAGCATTTATCAAGCTGGGGGAACAGAAGAAAAAATGCAAGGCCCGACTTTCATTATTGAAAGATTCCCTGGGCAAATTATTGAGTGATGCAGAAAGCATCAAGAGAAGATGGAAGGAATACACAGAGTCACTGAACTAAAAGGAAATGGTTAATATTCAACCGTTTCAATAGATGGAATATGATCCAGAGCCAATGATACTAATAGAGGAAGTTCAAGGTGCATTGAAGGAATTGGCAAAGAACAAGGCACCAGAAATTGATGGAATAAAAATTGAAATCTTTCAAGAAAGTGAGGCAGCACAGGAGGCACTCACTCATCTATGCCAAGAAATTTGGAAGATGACTATCTGGCCGACTGATTGGAAGCATCCGTATTTGTGCCCATTCCAAAGAGAGGTGACCCAACAAAATGCTGAAATTATTGAACAGTCTCTTTGATATCCCATACTAGTAAAGTTTTACTAGAAGTAATACAGAAACGGCTACAATCATACATTAATAGAGAACTTCCAGAAGTTCAAGCCAGATTCAGAAGAGGCTGTGGAACAAGAGATATCATTGCTGGTTTCTGATGGATCTTGGCTGAAAGCAGAGAATATCAGAATGATGTTTACCTGTGCTTTATTGACTACACAAAGTCTTTCGATTGTGTGGATCATGACAAGATATATATATGAATACTATATATATATATATAGTATTCCAGAACACATAATTGTGCTCATGAGTAATTTGCACCTGGACCAAGAAGAAGTTGTTCAAAAAGAACATGGGAACACTGAATGGTTTAAAATTAAGGAAGGTGTGCAACAAGGTTGTATTCTTTCACAATAATTATTCAACCTGTATGCTGAGCAAGTAATCCAAGAATCTGGGTCCTATAAAGAAAAACATGGTATCAGGATTGGAGGAAGACTCAACCTGCCATATGCAGGTGATACAGCCTTGCTTGCTGAAGTCCAGAGGACTTAAAACATTTACTGATGAAGACCAAAGAACACAGCCTTCCGTCTGGATTACATCCCAATGTAAAGAAAACAAAAATCCTCACCACTGAACCAACAAACAACATTCTTATTGAAGCAGAAAAGATTGAAGTTGTCAAGGACTTCATTCTTCTTGGATTGACTATCAACACTCAGTGGAAGCAACAGTCAAGAAACCAAATGACGTATTGCATCAGGCAAATCTGCTGCACAAGACCTTTTTAAGTGTTGAAGAGCAAAGATGTCAGCTTGAGGACTAAGGTGCGCCTGAGCCAAGTCATGGTATTTTTGATAGCCTCATATGCATGCGAAATTTGGACAGTGAATAAGGATGACTGTAGAAGAGTTGATGCTTTTGAGCTGTGGTGTTGGAGGAGATTAATGAAAGTTCCATAGGCTGCCAAAAGAATCAGTAGATCCGTTTTGGAATAAGTGCAGCCAGAATGCTTCTTGGAGGCCAAGATGGCCAAACTTCGTCTCTCATACATTGGACATATTATCAGGAGGGACCAGTTGCTAGAGAAAGATATCATGTTTGGTAAGGTGGAGGGTCAGAGAAAAAGAAGGCCCCCAACTAGATGGATTGGCCAAGTGGCAGCATCCATGGACTCAAGCATGGCAACAGCAGTGAGGCTGGCCAGGATCCGGCAATTTTTCATTCTGCTGTGCATAAGTTTGCTATGGGTTGATACTGACTCGAAGACACCTAGCAACAACAGTAACAACCACAACAACAGTTATATCCCTTACTTTACCAAAGTTAGTAATTCAGGAAGGTCCGATGTAACCGTCTCTGTAATTACCTAAATAGTGCTGCAATTTAGACATATGGAATATAAGAAGGGAGATTAAATCATCCTTAGGTCACAGAGCTCAACCTTATCCAAAGACCAAATCTGGTAATAATTATAGTCATGACAGTTTCTTCCTTATCTCAACTGTCACAGTCATGGCTTACTACTTATTATTGTACTACTCTGCAGAATTGATCATTCAACTGGATGATTCATGAAATATTTGAATGAAAATTTCAAACAATCTACAGAATTTAAAATTGCCATTCAGAATAAATTATATCCAAATAATACAAACACGGAACTAGATTTGTTCCTGTTGAAGGATTAGATAAAACACATAATCTTTTATATCATTTCCAGTATATACATAGACATTCAAGATGAAAATTAGGAAATTCTACTGAAATTCAAACTCCATTTTCTTTTTTAACCATCTTTGCTCAGTATATCTTTCAAACCACACTGAATTCTTTTCAACCTAGAAGAACTTTCTGAATTTTGTGTATAGTAGCATTAACATCATCTAAGCCAGACTCACTCTGGGATGTGGAGCTTTCAGAGTCAGAACTGCAAGGGTAAGAGCATTCTGGAGAAAACAAGTAATGCATCAGTATGAGGAGGTATTTCCCACAGAAATCCACATATTTAATTTGTCTGACACAGCAATAGAAGTAGACTACTCTGCACTTTGTGTTTGAACAATTGTTGGTTAAAGGCAAGTATCTGAGATTCTCAAGAAGATCATAGGGAATGTAGGAAATGTTTCACGTTTTAATAGTCCATGTAACCAATTCCAGAAAAGTTGGAAGATAATAGGTTAAACCTATATCAAATGAACAAACACTAGCATTATTTAATTTCTTGGTTGCAAGAGTGATTCTAAATTATAAACAAGCATTTTGCCAAATATTCCCTTGATCATTAATGAATTCTAAAAGACAACAAAATGTCGTCTGACACTCTATTGAAAAGTTAATATAAAACAAGCTGCATTCTTATAATAGCCCCATCACGTCATATAAATACAAAGAGAATGCATGAAGGATTGGGATATTATGTTTGGGTAATCCTTATTCTCATTTTATAAAAAAGAAAATATTTAAAAATTGATTGTTGGACCTAGAAACCCTGGGTTTTGATTCTATCAAAGCATGAAGGTCCCCATTTTCCATAGACTCCTGTCGACCTGGAGATGAGAGAGAAGAGGAAGGGCTGGTTGGATCAGAGTATGGTGAGAACTGGTGACACCTGAGCCTATGAACAAAGACATAGCCCCAGAGGTCTAGAGCTGAGAGTTAAGTGTATGCTGGTGGCCAGGAGGCTGGCTTGCAGAATGTGCCCTTTGGTTGTTTAAATGATTATATATTCCTGAGTATTTTTTAGTACATTCCCCCTCCCCAGCCAAACAAAAACAACAGCAAAAAAACAGAGGGAATAGAAGCAAATACTGTTAAATGATGATGCATGGAGGAGAGTAAAACCAATGTTCTCTCATGTAAACTATCAATCAATTCACAATAAAAACCAAAATAAAGAAAAGAAACCAAGAAAAAAAACAAAAAACCCTGTATTTCTTGACATGTTGTTGTTTCTAAGTACCGTCAAATTGATTCTGACTTATAGCGACTCTGCATAGGGTTTTTGGAGAAGCGGCTGGTGAGTTTGAACTGCTAATCTTGTGATTCAAATATACCTTGTGGTTGAGTGCCTATCTTACAGCACCACACCAGAACTCTTAAAAACACTTTTGTATGTAATGATAGCAGTCATTTAGTCTATCCCTAAAGAACTGAATTTAACCATGTCAGTTTAGTCTTTGTAATATGATTAACTAAAGAACACAGAGCTCTGGTAGTGTAATGGATTATGAGCTGAGCTGCTAACCACATGGTCAGCAGTTGAATCTATCAGCTGCTCCATGGAAGAAAGATGAGATTTTCTGCTCCTGTAATGATTTACAGCCCTGGAAACCCTATTAAAGGTCACTATGCATTGAAATGACTCCACAACACACAACCACCACCAACAACTAAAGAACAAATGGCTGCACTTTCAGAATTTTTTTTAGAAAACAAAAGAAGTCAGAAAGGACTAAAACAAGACAGCAAGGTGGATGTCTGATAATTTCCCATTAACACTTTCTCAAAATTGCTTTGTTTGATATGAAGAACGAGCAGGAATATTGTTGTGGTTGAGAAAATCTGGCTGGTGAAGCTCTCTTGAAAGTTATTCTGCTAAAACTTTAGCTAACTTTCTCAAAACTCATATTAAACAGAAGCTATCATTCTTTGGTCCTCCAAAAAGATAACAAGAAAAATACCTTAAGCATCTTAGACAGTTGTTGCCATGATCTTTGCTCTTGATGAGTCCTCTTTTTTTAGACTGGACAACTTCCGCCTCTTGGAAACCATTGCTTTGATGGTGCTGTCTTGAGAATAGTTTCATCTCCTGTAACATTTCTTCCAAGAAATGCTTTTTCTTTAAATATTTTCCACCTGTTTGAAATTTAAACAAAAGTTTTAGAATCCATTGAGAAGGAAAATTGCTGAACTTTAATTATTCAGTTATAATTATGTAAGTTGAACCAATTGTTTGTCTATGGTGTTGGCTATTGTTTCTGCTGTTAATCATTTGGTCTTCATAAATAGGGGCATAAGCATGATTAATTTTTTCCTCATATATTGATGTGGATGGTCTGCCACTATGGGCTTCATCTTCAATATCATTATGTCCTCTCTTCAAATGAGTTGTTTATATGTAAACTGCTTGTTTATTTGGAGGTATTGTCCCCAGAAACTTTTCGTAAAACATCAATGATTTAATCATTCTTCCACCTAAGTTCAATAAAAATTTGACATTTGTTCTTACTTCAATTTTAGAAAAAATTTGTGTTGATCTGATAGGAGCTGTTTCAAGCAATTATCATCTTTCTTCATGTTGTTAATTGCCATAGAATCAGTTCAGACTCTTAGTGACCCTGTATAGGATTTCTGAGGAGTGGCTGGTGGGTTTGAACCACTGACCTCTAAGTTTGCAGTCCAGTACTTAATCTTTCAGTACTACACTAGGAGTTCTTGTCCTTCTTATGAAGGACTCAAAATATATTCTGTTTTCTTGTTAGTTGTTGAGTGCTATAGAGTTGTTTCAGACTCATAGAGATCCTATAGGATTTCTGAGCAGCATCTGGTGAGTTTGAACTTACGACCTTGGTGTTAGCATTCCCAAATCTCATCCTACAGCACCACACCTGGACATGTTATAAAAAGTCAAACCAAACCTAATGCCATTGAGTTGATTGCAACCAGAATTTTGAAATCCATATATAGTTTTTTTTTTTTTTTTTTCCATAATATGCATTCTCATGAACTGTTTCAACACCCCTTTTAAGTTGCCTGATGATTTATTTGTCATTTGTCTTGTGTTTGTTGTTAGTTGCTATCCAGTCAATTCTGACACAAGGTGATTCTAAGTCTGCAGAGTAGGAATAAAATTCCTAGGATTTTCTTGAGTACAATTTTTACAGAAGCACGTCAACAGGTCTTTTCTTCCACAGAATCATTGGATGGGTTTGAATTGAGAACCTGTTATTACAGGTAACAGAGTCATTTATAACATCCAAAAACTTTAGAATGGATTTTAAAAGACACTGTGACTCATCTTTGGACCATCAAGACCTATGAATAACTACATCCTGGAAAATCTTCTCCTCTTTGTCTTTATATAGAGGCAATATCTATATTGATAATGTTGAATTTAGATTTTGTGAAATATAATGTCTATGAGTAAATTGCAGTCCTGGTGTGGCACTATAGGATAAAACTTTGGATAGCAAGGTCAGTTTGAACTACTAGGTTGGCAGTTCAAACTCACCAGTTGCTCCTTGGAAACCCTATACAGCATCCCTATGAATTGGAACTGACTTGATGGCACTTAACAACAACAATGAGTAAATTAAAAAATAATTTAAGTCTATGAAATCTTAAAATTATTATTTAAGATATTTAAATTTATTAATTAAAATATTAATTATCATAAAACACAAGATGTCTGATATAACAAGTACTGCATTTTTACATATATTGTATCCACATAAATGATGACCCCACACATAAAATGCACATAGCTTAAATAGGAATTTAATGGGAGAAGGCATTGACTTGGTTTGCAAAAACTGTGTAATGGGTTATTTGCAAATGAATGCAGCACTCATTTCCTTGTATAAAACACAAGCAAATAATAATCTTTCCTGTGCTTGAACAATTTATGACATTTGAAATGCCCTTCCTTTTGTTGAACCCAAATATATTTTCCTAAATATTCTATTTCATGACATTTCTAATTCTGTGGTCAAGCAGCAATTTTAATCTCTCTTATAAATGTCTCTATTTTTATCTTCTATTTGTTTTCTGTAAATGTAATTAATACCTTAACTTCTTTTAAAGCACTTCTCTCTTAACATAATTCTGAAACATCAAAACACTGTCCATTGTGTGTACACTATCTTGTATGTTAATGCTTTTATTAAGTGTCATCAAGCTGTTTCTGACTCATAGCGACCCTGTATAGGGTTTCTAAGAATCAGCTGGTGGGTTTGAACCAGTGAGTAGTTAACGTTATCCTACAGCATCACACAATCTTATCTAAGAGGTTTTTTTTCTTTTTAAACAGAGTACTTGAAAGAGTAGGCAATATGCTCTAGGTAGACTGCAAAGAAAGCAGAATTGTCCTCATGTTCATTGCGCAACTTCCGGATATATATGAGGTTATTGACAGTATCATGTCTTGGGTCAGGTCTACCTTAATCCTCAAACTGATATCTTTGCTTTTCAACAGTTTAAAGAGGTCTCATGTAGCAGATTTACCAAATGCAATACAGCATTTGATTTATTGACTGCTGTTTCCATGAGTGTTGATGGTTGATCTGAGCAAAATGAAATCCTTCGTCTCTTCAATCTTTTCTTTACATGGATATTGCAATCTTTATATGGATATTGCTTATTGGTCCAGTGGTGAGGATTTTTGTTTTCTTTACCTTGAGGAGCAACCCAAACTGAAGGCTGTGACTTTGATCTTCATAAGTATTTTAAGTGTTCTTTGCTTTCAACAAGCAAGATTGTATCAACTGCATATTGCAGGTTACGATGCCATATTCTTCTTCATATAATATAGCTTCTTAGATTAATTTGCTCTGCATACAGATTGAATAAGTATGGTGAAGTACAATACTGACACAGCTTTCTTAATTTAAAGCCATTTAATGTCTCTTTGTTCTGAGTGAACAACTACATCTTGGTCTATGTATAGGTTCCTCACAAGCACAATTAAGTGTTCTGGAATACTCATTCTCTGCACTGTTGTCAATAGCTTGTCATGCTCAACACAATTGAAAGTGTTTGCATAGTCAATAAAACACAGGTAAATATCTTTCTTGTATTCTGTGCTTTCATCCAAGTTCCATCTGATATCAGCAGTGATGTTGTTGTTGTGAAGTGCCGTCGAGTTAGTTCAGAACCATAGCAACCTTATTTAGGGTTTCTGAGGAGGAGCTGTTAAGCTTGAACCACCGACCTTGCAGTTCAAACAGCTTTGTAGTCTGGTACATAAACCCATAGCACCACACCAGAACTCCATCAGCAATGATAGCTCTTCTTAATTAGAGATCATTTTGCATACATATATATTTTTTTCAATGCTGCTGTTGTTTCAGATGTTTTGTAAGCATTTATTCTAAAACTCAAACTAAGTCTGTCAGACTAATTAGATACTATATTTTCTTTGTCAAATTCATAGATTTACTCTTAGAATTAATGGGGATAGATTGTTTTAATGGACTACAGATAGTTTTATTATTTATCTGTAGTCCATTAAAGCAAATGCAATTATGTCTAAATATTATTTACCTAAATTGTATTTAGACACAATTATATTTATAATATGGTGGCAAAATGCCTCTTAATCATCTGCTATTCAACAGAATACAGAAGCAATGTATTTAATCACCAGATTAGTTTACTCATTAATTGTAAACCTGCTGAATATCATAGAAATGGCTTTTTGTTTAATTAAATGTCTAATTTAACATCATTGGGACCTATCCTAATTAGAAAATAATCTACTTCAAAACGAATTTAAGAATTATGTCCATCCTCCAAGTGTTTTCAACAATGCAAGCCTCTACAGGCAAGGCTGACTCTCAGGAGATTGGTTTCATTGTTTACTAACTTGATAGGTAAATTGTTAAAGAATATCTGGGGAACAGACAGGATTCTCGGTAGAGTCAAATCCCCTAGAAACACAAGGTTATTGAAAAGAGAAGCCAACTTTACCCAACATCAAACACCAGCATAAGATGTCGAATTTCTGGTTATTCAAAAGAAACAAGGTTTGCATTTGTTTCAGAGGCTGGCAATGCAGATTTTGGAGCAGGCAAGATTTCGGGGTCTCTATGGTAGGCTCTGCAGAGCCTTGGTCAAATGTGAGCAGTCTTTACGGTGCCCAAGTTTGTGGGAAGACCGCATTCTCCAGTGTTTCAGAGTGCTGCCTCCCATAAACAGCTTGAGACCTAGAAAACAGGTAGGTGTAGTTCACATAGACAAGCTTGTCCTTTTTGAGCAGGAAGTAAACATCAGTGTTATAGAGTCAAAGGTCATTAAATTTTGCTATTTTAATTTTGATGGTGATGGTGATAGGATTCTAAAAATACACAGGCCTCAAAAATTAGCTCTCATAATTGAGACTTTTCTAGCCTTTTCAGATGATCCATCTAGATAGAAATAGAGTAAATAGCTTTGTTAATTGACTAGATTGTAAAACTTTACTCACTGGAACCACCCACCACTCTTCTGTCTGTTGTACCTGGTTTAACATTGGTGAGTCCGTTTTGGAGCATTCAGCATTTGTCCCTTCACATGTGAGATTTGAAAGAAATAGAAACTAAATTCAAGGTTTGTGGCTAGAGCAAATGAAAGGAAAGACTAGTCCTCATTGAGATGGACTGACTTTGAAGAAAGGTGGCTTCTGGGTAATATTTCTGTTGCTGATTAGACATGCATGTATCCTATCCAAATAAGGTGACTTTCATTTTCATGTTATGCTGGAAACTATGCCACTGATATTTTAAATACCAGTATAGTCACCAATGGTGGACAGATTTCAGCAGACCTTATAAACTAAGACAGATTAGGAAGGACATTTCAGCAGACCTTATAAACTAAGACAGACTAGGAAGGAAAGGCCAACTATTTCTGAATATCAGCAATGATGTTGTTGTTGTGAAGTGCCATCGAGTCGGTTCCGACCCTTAGCGACCCTATATAGGTCTGAAAACCTTATTGACAGCAGCAGAACATTGTCATGTATAGTGCCAGAAAATTTAAACATTCAGACATAACAACAGTTGTGAGTATGGCACATGACCAGGCAGTGTTTCCTTCTGTTGTACATACAGTTTCTATGAGTCAAACAACACCAACAGTTATTGGAATGTAACCAAGGAAGAGATCTAGAGAAATCAAAAGATCATTTGGTTTCCTCCAGGCAATATTACTTAAAACAGCAATTATTGTTAAGTACTGGGAAGTTTATTCTGATTCCCAGTGACCCTGTAAAATATTTCTGAGGAGCAGCTGGATTTGAACCAACCTCGGGATCCAGTGCTTATAGTACAGTGCAACACCAGAGCTCCAAAATAGCAATAACATTATTAATGATACTTATTTTCATATAGTTAAAAAAACACTAAATATTAAATCTGTGGTTAGACTGCTTGTGCTTTTACTGGTGAATAAAGCCAACTCAGTTTTGGGAAGCAGACATTTTATAGCTTAATGCAATCAATATTTCAAGAGTTAGTTTCTCACTGCTGGAAGTATATGAACAAACTTCAGTTTCATGTGAATTTGAATGTATATTGTGTGAAAGGCTTTGGATGACTAGCAAATTGGGCCAAATGTCCTGTGAACTTTTATTCCATAGTGATTCAACACTGTTTTCTTGTTGTCTCCCATATCAAGCCTTCATTTTCCCTTGTTTTTAAATTTCATTTTGAAAATTTCATTGTTCTTAGTAAATTGAGTTATATTATTCTATTCAATAGGAGTCCTAGTGTGGTACTGTGGGTTAATGTGCTAGACTGCAAGGTTGATTTGAACCATAGGTCAGTAGTTCAAGCTCACCAGCCACTCCTCAAAAACCCTATACAGTATCACTAAGAGTCAGAACTGATTTGTCAAAACTTAACAACAACAGAAGCATTCGATATAACATTCAATGCTTATATTCTTATAAAAAAGCAGTAGAATGCCAAACACAATGGAATCATTGATATTGTTATGTTACTGAGAAAACTGCAAGCATGGCTGTGACTCATACAATCCTCAATCATCTCTCCCCTTTATTGAATAAATCAATCTGTGTGGATTTAATAACAAATGATTTCTTCAAGATTTTAATCCAGCATTTTGGAATAACCTGTATCAAACCAAGATGTATGCAACTAGTTTTACTTTGAACTGACAACATAAGTTGGCAATGGTATTTGGGCAAAGACTGGAAGCAATAAGAAATGAGCACATAAAAATGTTTTCAGAGAAAATCCCAGGGAACTGAAGGTGTTAAATATGAAGGAGATTAAATCCTGGATTGTTTGAAAGAATGTCAAGGAACACAGAGTGCTTAGAGAAGAATGTGCAAGGAGGAAAGCAAAAAAAAAAAGTTGTTAAAAAAAGCATTTTGAGGAGAGATCTAGTTAGGACCACATCAGTCTTCAGAAATTTGGCCACCTTTATGCAAGCTGGAACTGCTGTGGGCTTTGAATGCTATATCTTATTATTAAAAATATCATTTGGGCAGTTTAATACATATTTTCTGACAAAGGGCAGGTAGAAGCTATGGAAACTATAGGAACTATCTAGGCTGAAGATAGTTCTTTGTTTTGGAGGTGAGTACCATGTTGAATATATTTTCAGATGCTGAATATATTTACAAGTGAGAAGTAACCATCCTGGGATTAGTCCCACAGAGATCCTTTTACATCATGTCTCATCTCTGGGATCCTGCTTCAAATGTTTGGGTTTAGTCCCAGAAGAGAAAAATCCTTCCATTTGAGTGTTTGCCAAGAGACCAAAAAAGTGACCAGGAGTCACTCCAAGGGACATTAATTTATCACAGAAAACAAAAGAGGGAAACTTTCTAATTGGGGTAAGAACAGTATAGATTTATAGATTTCATTTATCACACAAAGTTATATATAACACTGGGAATGAAAAATATATGTGAAATAAACTTGAGAAGCAATGCATGTTAGCATATATAATTTTTATTTCAAATTTAAAACAGTTACTTTTGGATTAGATAGACAGACTTAAGGTATTTACCACTCCAGTGGCAAAACTTAAAGAAAAAATAAAAGTACATTCATTGGTTATGCTGCTACCAAATATCTCTACAGTTGAGTTTGACTCAGAAACCAATCCAATGGATATTTGTGTTTTTATAATAAATTAATTACAGTGGTGAGTTATGATATTTATCATGCTAAGAAAGGATATCAGAAGTCCTGGTGTGGTGCTGTAGGATAAGCACTTGACCACAAGGTTGATTTGAACTGCAAGGTCAGCAGTTAAAATTCAGTTGCCGTTCCTCAGAAACCCTACATAGGACTGTTATAGATCAGAACAGACCTGATGACACTTAACAATAACAAAAACAACAAAAAAGTGCTCTTTATACTCTACTTTTCCCAAAATGTTTTTCTCTTATAGGCAATGGAGCCCCAGAATACATCCACTGTCACTGAATTTCATCTGTTAGGATTCCAGAATCTTCAGAAATTCCAGACACTGCTTTTTGCTATTTTTCTGATCATTTGCTGTCTTACGGTCATGGGGAATGTTGTCATCATCACAGTGGTGAGTCAAGACCAGAAATTACAACTGCCTATGTACACTTTCCTCAAGCACCTCTCTTTTCTAGAGATCTGGTATACGTCCACCATTGTGCCACTTCTCTTAGCCAATTTACTCTCCTGGGGCCAAGTTATTTCCTTCACTGCTTGTATGGCTCAGCTTTATTTCTTTGTGTTCTTTGGGGCTACTGAGTGTTTTCTTCTAGCCATGATGGCCTATGATCGATACTTGGCCATTTGTAGCCCACTCCACTACTCCTACCTGATGAGTTCTGAGATCTGCACAAAATTGGTAGGAATCTCCTGGTTGACAGGGGTTGGCACAGGCTTTTTGCCTTCCTTGATGATTTCAAAGTTGGACTTCTGTGGACCCAACCATATCAATCATTTCTTCTGTGACCTCCCACCACTTATGCAGCTGTCATGTTCCAGTATTTATATCACTGAGTTGGCGATTTTCATCCTGTCAATTGCTGTATTGTGCATTTGTTTTTTTCTTACACTTGTGTCTTATGTATTCATTGTGTCTTCCATATTGAAAATCCCTTCAGCCTTTGGCCAGATGAAGACCTTTTCCACATGTGGATCCCATCTGGCTGTTGTCACTATCTACTATGGGACCATGATCTCCATGTATGTCCGTCCCAATGTCCACTTGTCACCAGAAATCAACAAGATTATTTCTGTCTTTTACACAGTTGTCACCCCACTACTTAATCCTGTTATCTATAGCTTGAGGAATAAAGACTTTAAAGAGGCCGTTAGAAAGTTTATGAGAAGAAAGTGTGGCGTATATGGAGTAAGAGTGAAAGGAAGTGTCTTTATTAGATAAATTAAAAAATGCTCAAATTACACAGTGAATGAAATATTGGGACAGTGAGTGGCAATTTTATAACCTTCAAACCGGAATCTAAATTGCAGTTCTACATTAATTTCCAAAAGTCACAATGAAACAGCTTCTTCATTGTCCATTTGAACAATTGGTCAGAAAGATAATATTCTCTTATCAGATCATTTTTCAGTCAAATGATTCTTTAGACACTTCTATCTTTTGAATAGAATCTGATAGTACAATGCCAATGCTTCAGGATTATATATACATATAACTTGAAGAACCTACCACAGGATTCCCCTTGTGTTTACATAGCCACATGTGTGGAAAGTTTCACATCTTTTTACTAGTTTTATGAGACTAATCCTGTAGGCCTAACCCCTGGTATCATTGGTGATAATAGTATATTTGTAGAATAAATTAAGCAAAAAAAGATGTTATTAAAAATGTGTGTTGACTTAATTTTTCTCCTAGTGATGAAAAATAACAAAGAAATATTTTTGAAGTGCCAAATATTTATCTATAGTATTGTAAACTTTTAAATGTTCTATTCTTTAATGAGGTGCCAGGTAAGAAGGAATGGAAGGAATGAGGAAGTGATAGAGGGAGGGAGAAAAGAAGGAAGGAAAGAAAATTCAAAGTATTATATGTCGTTTGTAAACCTTAGGAGGCAAAGAATGTACATTAAAATATTGAAGTAGTTGTTATTATTATTTTATTAAAATTTAGCCAGTACTTATAAAAATTTCACCAATCCTGTATACTTTTTTATTAATTAATTCTGTGAATATTTTTAATCCCTTGTTTTGTGCATAGAGATACAGTCTAGGTTACTCTAGGTTATAACAATAAAATAGTCAAAGGAAAGTTCCACCTCAATGAAACCTCTATTCTAAAAATGGATGAAATATATAATGAATTATCAAGGGAATATGTGACTTATTTCTATGTGTGACAGTTGAAATGAAAAATAATAATAAATTAAAAGCTGGCATTTGAGCATAGACCCTCAAAACCAAACACACTGTCTTTGAGTCTATTCTAATTCATGTTGTTGTTAAATGTCTTCAAATAAATTCCAGTTCATAGCTACCCTGTGTATGGTTTCCAAGGAGCAGGTGATGGGTCTAAATAGCCCGCCTTTCAGTTAGCATTCCAGTCAGTGCATATTTTACAATGCCACACCAGGACTCCATTCTGACTCATAGTGAGGTCTACTAGAGGGTTAGAAATGATATTTGTGTTGAAGTAGCACTTTAATTGAACTCAAAAGTGAGATGAATAGAACAGAATGAATGTTTCAGGTAGAGCACATAACAACCACTACTACCACCTACCATTTTTTATATATCTAAAGGAGTACTGGTGTAGTACTATGGGATAAAGCACTGGACTGTAAAGCTGGTATGAACCACAATGCCAGTAATTCAAACGCACCAGGCTCTTGGAAGTCCTGTACAGGATCACTATGAGTTGAAACCAATTTGATGGCACATAACAACAACACAAACAACATTGCTGCTGTTGTTAGGTGTCATTGAGTCAACCCCCAACTTATAGTGAACTTACGCACTACAGAATGAAACACCACTCAGGCCTGGGCTAACCTTATAATCATTGCTACACCTAAGCCCACTGCTGCTGCCACTGTACGAATCCATCTCATTGGGGTCTTCCTGTTTTACTCCAACACTCCTCTTTACCAAATATAAATATTCTTCTCAAGGGACAGGTACTTCCTGATAATATATCTGAAGTATGAGAGACAAAGTCTGGCCATCCTGGCTTTCAAGTAACACTCTGGCTATCCTTCTTCCAATACATTCATTCTTTTGACAGTCTATGGTACTTTCAGTATTCTCCTTCAACACCATAACTCAAATGCATCAATTCTTCTATGGTCTTCCATATTCATCGTGCAAATTTTGCATGTATGGGAGGTTACTGAAATACCATGGCTTTGGTCAGGCACATTTTAGTCCTCAAACTGACATTTTTGCTATCAACACTTTAAAGAGGGCTTGTGAAACAGACTTGCCCTGTGCAGTATGTCGTTTCATTCCTTGGCTGCTGTTTCCATGAATGTTGATGGTGGCTAAAAGCAAAATGAAGTCTATGAAAACTTTAATATTTTATCCACTTTTCTTGATGTTATATATTGGTAAAGTGATGAAGATTTTTGTTTTCATTACATTGAGATGTAAACCGTACTGCCGGCTGTGGCCTTTTATCTTCATCAATAAGTATTTTAAGTTCTCTTCATTTTCAGCAAGTAAGATTGCATATTGCAGGTTGTTAATGAGTCCTCCTCCAATCCGAATGCTATGCTTTTCTTCATAAATACAGCTTCTCAGATTATGTGCCTAGCAAACACATTGAATGTGTATGGTGAAATAATACAACCCTAGTGCATATCTTTCCTGATTTTAAACTATTGGGTGTTCCCTTGTTCTGTTTGAACAACTGGCTATAGGTCTTTTTACAGGTTCTTCATGAGCACAATTGCATGTTCTGGGCTATTCATACTTTGCAATGTTGTCATGGTCCACACAATCAAAAGCCTTTGTGTAGTCAAGAATGTACAAGTAACTATCTTCCTGGTATTCTCTTCTTTCAGCCAAAATCCATCTAAAATCAGCAAAGATGTCCCTCATTTCACATTCTTTTCTGAATCCTGCTTGACCCACTGGAATTTCTCTGTCAGTGCATGGTTGCAGTTATTTTTGTATTATCTTTAGTAAAACTTTACTCTCATGGAATAGAAATGATATTATCTGATGATTTCCACATTCTGCTGGGTGACCGCTCTTTAGAATGGCCACAAATATGAATCTCTTCCAGTCAGGTAGTTATCTTCAAAATTTCTTGGCATACATGAGTCAGTGCCTCCATTGTCTCATCAGTTTGTTGAAATATTTCAATTTGTAATATATCTATTCCAGGTGACTTGTTCTTTGCCAATACCTTCAAAGTACCTTGGAATTCTTTTTCCAGGACCATTGGCTCTTCATCACTTGCTACCTCTTGAAATGGTTGAACATCAACCAGCTACCAATCCTTTTATATTCAATCACTAATAATTATCAATGCATCTTGATTGCATGTTTTATCAATTTCAGACTAAAGGAATTGGTAGAATGCTTCAATTTCATCATCAATAGCTTTAGTGGCTGGTGCATGAATTTGAATAATGGTGGTATTAACTGGTATTTCTTGTGGGTTTATAGATATGATCCTATCACAGACAGCATACTACTTTAAGATAGCTCTTAAAATGCTCTTTTTGACGAGGAATGTGAACAATTCCTGTTCCCAACATAATAAATCATATGCTTGTCTGATTCTAATGGGCAATACAAGTCTATTTCATCTCACTAATGTCTGTTGTTGTTGTGGTTAGGCACCATCACGTTGGTACCAATTCATAGCAATCCTATGCACAACAGAACAAACTCTGCAAGGCTATCGATCAACCTCACAATCGTTGCTATGCTTGAGTCCATTGATGCTAGCATTTCACCAATCCATCTTGCTAAGAGTCTTCCTCTTTTTCTCTGACCTTCCCACCTTACCAAACATGATATCCTTCTCCACTGAGTGGTCTTATCTGATAATACGCCTGAAGTATGAGACAAAGTCTGGTCATCCTGGTTTCCAAGGGGCACTCTGACTGCACTTCTTTGAACACACATATATTTTTCTTTTGCCAGTCCACGGTATTTTCAATATTCTCCTTCAACATTGTAACTCAAATGCATCAATTCTTCTATAGTCTTCCTTATTCGCTGTCCAACTTTTGGATGCATATAATGAGGTTATTGAAAATACTATGGCTTGAGTCAGATGCACCTTAGTACTCAAACTGACATCTTTGCTCTTCAACACTTTAAAAACATCTTGTGCAGCACATTTGCCTAATGCA
>NW_006409038.1:581891-617430 GCF_000296735.1 Chrysochloris asiatica | reverse complement strand
CATGCGGTGTTTCCTTGTTCTGTTCAAACAATGGCCTCTTGGTCTATGTACAGGTCCCTCATGAGCACACTTAAGTGTTCTGAAATACTCATACTCTGCAATGTTGTCCACAGCTTTTCATGATCCACACAATCAAAAGCCTTTGCATAGTCAATAAAGCACTGGTAAATATCTTTCTGGTATTCTCTACTTTCAGCAAACATCCATCTGACATCAGCAATGATATCCCTCATTCCATGCCATCTTCTGAATCCAGCTCTCTGTCAATTTATACCTGTAGTGATTTCTATATTACCTTTAGTAAAAGTTTACTTGCATGGGATATCAATGATGTTGTCTGATGCATTCCACATTCAATTGGGCCTGGGTCACTTCTCTTTGGAATGGTTACAAATGTGGATCTCTTCTAGTGCATTGTTTTTTGCCAATGCCTTCAATGCACCTTGGACTTCTTCCTTCAAGATCATTGGCTCTTGATCATATGCTACCCCTTGAAATGGTTGAACATTGAACATTAACTTTTGGTCCAGTGATTCTATATTCCTTCCATCTTCTTTGATGCTTTCTGCATCATTCAATCATTTGCCCAGAGAATCTTTCAATAATGAAAGTCTAGGCTTGAATTTTTTCTTCTGTTCCCTCAGTGTGAGAAATGCTGACTAAGGTCTTTCCTTTTAGTTTTCTAACTCAAGGTCTTTGTACATTTCATTATAATATTTTACTTTGTCTTCTCGAACTGTAATTTGACATTTTCTGTTCAGCTTTTATACCTCCTCATGTCTTCCATTTGCTTTACACTAGAGAGCAAGTTTACATCATTGCATTTACATCATTACACTTGGGAGCAAGTTTCAGAGTCTCTTCTGACATCCATTTTGACCTTTTCCTTCTTTCTTGTGTTCTTAATGACCTTTTGTTTTCTTGCTGTATGATGTACTTGATGTCATCCCACAACTCTTCTGGTCTTTGGTATTTAGTGTCTAATGTATCAAATCTGATCTTCAGATGATTTGTAAATTCAGGTGGGATATA
Organism: Chrysochloris asiatica; assembly: GCF_000296735.1. Taxonomy (NCBI): domain Eukaryota; kingdom Metazoa; phylum Chordata; class Mammalia; order Afrosoricida; family Chrysochloridae; genus Chrysochloris; species Chrysochloris asiatica. Next base: position 616,398 of record NW_006409038.1, on the reverse strand, counting down.
TTCAAGGTCATATTTTGGTTTTCATGGACTTGTCTTCATTTTCTTCAGCTTCAGTCTGAATTTGCATATGAGCAATTGGTGTTCTGTTCCACAATTTGCCCCTGGCATTGTTTTGACTGATTATATGGAGCTTTTCCACCATCTCTTTTCAAAGTTGTAGTCAATTTGATTTCTGTGCATCTGGTGAGATTCATGTATCTTTTTCACTAATGCTTAGGATATTAATTTTTATGTGTTCAATTTCAGCTTTGAAAACATCACATTTTTCTAGATTCATACTTCCTTCACATATTGCACATTCACCTCACCTTCTTCCTAGTCTTAGACTGGAAGTTCCACTGAAACCTGTCCACTATGAATGACCCTGCTGCTATTTAACATACCATTGAAATAGCATTCAGCATTGCAAGCCCTCACAGTCACCATAGTATGACAAACTGACATAACTCTTTGAATGAATGGGAAGCAAGGCATTCCTGTTAAAGAACACTACTCTGATGTCAAAAATTATATTGTGAATCTTTCTCCCAAGTCTTCCCCAACAGGATCAACAACCATTCAACAGGATTACTGTGCACTACACAAAGGGATTAAATAAATATTGATTTTTCATACTGGACCTCAATTGACATTAATTCTAAGAGCTATGAAACATTTCTTTGTGGAGGTAAGGCAACACAATAAACAATGCAGAAAGGCTGTGCTGACCCTCTGCAGCAAGAATATAGAAATCCACTTGAGACAGATGTGGAAGATGGTCCTAGAACTCTGAGCTTCAGATGAAGAGATAGAGAAGTGGCTGTAATACTTACTGGGAGCAAGAGTTGAGCAGCTACAGCAAGAGAGGTGGTTGCTGTTGAACTGTGGTGCCTGATCAGACCAGCTACAGTCATCTTGTATGTTAGTGAGTGGCTTCAGAGACAAGAAAACATAGTCCTGTTGCAGAAATATACCTACAGCTCATAGAAATAAAAGTTTGATTTTTGTTCTTCCTTTTGTTCCCCATACTATCCTGAGGCAAGTCTGGCCTCTACAAGCATACACTCTCAGAGAAGATTCCACTTTCCAGGTTGTTGGAGACAGGTTGTTACCCCTACTGAAGTGGAAGGTGCAACCCACAATAATCTTGTTCAGGCAGGTCCTGCTTAAAATATGCAAAGTTGACCCTGACTAGCCCTGGACTATCTCTCACTAGGAGAAGTGGCTGAATGGACATATGAAGTAGAGAAGAGGGGGAAAAAAAGAAAAGAAATTGGCTTTCTTGGTGAGCCAGACATGCTCAAAGGTATCATCTTGAACTTTCTCAGGCAGCTGTGAGGGCAAGAGGCCAGTAGGTAATACAGAGGAATACCGCTTATTGTTGTAAATCAATTTTGTTTGTGTTTTCCTTCTTCTTTCTTCATTACTATTTTATTCTTTTGCTATTGTTTGCTGGCTAGTTTGTTTGTTTTCCTTCTTTCTTGTGCATATATTTTCACTTGTTGGTGTTGTTGCTAAATATCGTTGAGTCAGTTACAACCCATAGCAACCATGCACAGGGTTTCCAAGGAGCAGCTGGTGAGCTCGTGCAACTGACCCTGTGGTTCAAAATGACTTTGCAGTCTAGCACATTAGTCCATTACACCATACCAGGAGGAGATAGAAACTGTGGTCATAGAACCCAGTCACAGGGTAGCATCTTCACCCCTATCAATTGGGGCTAGAGTCAATACCAGTTTCTATAAACACAATCAAGGAAAACAGCCAATGACATCTAAATTCACCCTGAACTGGAACACACAAACAGAAAACAGTGAAGAGATAATGCCACACAAGCTCATTTCTTGATCACATCTACAAGGAGGCAGTTGGTAAGTGTCAAAGAATACACTAACATACATTTATCAACAACAAAAAATATACCATCACCACATATCCTCAAAAGCAGCAGTAAGTTTCTGATCACATGAAGAAAGAAGAAAGTGTAGCTTAAAGAAATGATCAAATAGCAGAGATAGAAAGTATTTTTTTTAGGAAAAAGACATTGGATTTACCTGAAAAGTAATTCAGGAGAATGATATTTAGGTACTTCCAAATGATTGACAGAAAGGTTGAGGAAAACAAGGAATACTTTAGAAAAGCAATACAGGAAAAATCAAACAAAATAAATAAAATATTGCAAACAATACAAAACATGTCAAACAAAGTTAGAATAAAATAAGAAATGGACAATACACTGAAATAGCAATGGAGTAGCTATGAATCAGTGGAACCCAGTATTAGGGAGCTTGAAAATAAATCTCTCAATACTAAAAAGCTATAACAATCAGAAAAAAAGAAGATAAAAGTCTAAAGAAAGTCTAAGATTAACATGACACAGCATAAAGAGCAATAACCTATACTTGATCAGATTTCCCAAAGTGGGAAGAGACCAAAAAAATCTCAGAAAAGATAGCTGAAGAGCTCCTGGAATAAAATTTCCCTAATATCATGAAACCACCACTTGTCAGTTTGTCATACTCTGGTGGCTTGTGAGTTGTTGTGATTCTGAAAGCTATGCCACCGGTATTTTAAAAACCAGCAGGATCACCCACGGTAGACAGATTTCAGATGAGCTTTCAGATGAAGAAAGACTAGGAAGAAAGAGAAATGAACTACTTCTGAATATTTAGTCACTGAAAACCTTACGAATAGCAGAGAAACACTGTCAGATATACTGCCGAAAATGAGCCCCTCAGGTTGGAAGGCACTCAAGGTGCAACTGGGGAAGAGAGCTGCCTCCTCAAAGTAGAATTGAACATGATGACACGAATGGAGAAAAGCCCGTGGGAGAACAGCCCTCAGGACCTTTATGTGCTGATGGGGCATAACTCAAAATGAAGAGAAATAGCTGTAAACACCCATTGAAAATCGGAACATGGAATGTATGAAATATGAATCTGGGAAACTTGGAAGTTGTCAAAAATGAAATGAAACACATAAACATTGATATCTTAGGCATTAGTGAGCTGAAATGGCCATTTTGAATCTGACAACCACATCGTTTACTATGCAGGGAATGACAAATTGAAGAGGAATGGTGTTGCAATCAAGGTCAAAAAAAACATATCCTGATCAGTAATGAGGTACAACGCTGTCTGTGAAAAGATAATATCCATGCGCCTAAAGGGAAACCCAGTTAATACCACTATTATTCAAATTTATGCACCAACCACTAAAGCCAGTGAGGATGAGAAAGAAGAATTCTACCAACTTCTTCAATCTGAAATTGATCAAACATGCAATCAAGATGTATTAATCATTGCTGGTGATTGGAATGCAAAGGTTGGGATCAAAGAGGAAGGATCAGTAGTTAGAGAGTATGGCCTTCGTGACAGAAATGATGCTGGAGATTGTATGATAGAATTCTGTAAAATCTGCAAAATCAGTGATTTGTTCATTTCAAATACCTTCTTTAGACAGCATAAGAGGGACTATACAAATGGCCTTCACCAGATGGAATACATAGAAATCAAATTGACTACGTCTGTGGAAAGAGACGATGGAAAAGCTCCATATTATCAGTGAAAATGAGGCAAAGGGCAGACTGTGGAACAGACCATCAATTATTCATATGCAAATTCAAACTGTAGCTGAAAAAATGAAAACAAGTCCATGAGAACCAAAATATGACTTTGAAAATATCCCACCTGAATTTAGAGATCATCTGAAGAACAGATTTGATGCAATAAACACTGAAGACAAAAGACCAGAAGAATTGTGGGATGACATCAAGAACATCATACGTGAAGAAAGCAAAAAGTCATTGAAAAGACAAAAAAGAATGAAAAAGTCAAAATGGATGTGAGAAGAGACACTGAAACTTGCTCTCCAGCATAAAGATACTAAAGCAAATGGAAGAAATGAGGAGGTCCAAGAGCTGAACAAAAAATTTCAAAGATCAGGTTGAGAAGATAAATCCAAATATTACAACAAAATGTGCAAAGATCTGAAATTAGAAAACCAAAAAGTAAGAACTCACTCAGCATTTCTCAAGCTGGCGGAACTGAAGAAAAAATTCAAGCCTTGACTTTTGTTATTTAAAGATTCTCTGGGCAAATTATTGAATGATGCAGAAAGCATCAAGAGAACAGGCAAGGAATACACAGAGTCACTGAACCAAAAGGAAATGGTTAATGTTCAACCATTTCAAGAGGCAGCATATGATCAAGAGCCAATGATACTGAAGGAGGAAGTTCAAGGTTCATTGAAGGAATTGGCAAAGGACAAGGTACCTGAATTGATGGAGTAAAATTTGAAATCTTTCAAGAAAGTGATTAGAAGAGATCCATGTTTGTGCCCATTCCAACGAAATACGGAAATCAGTGGACAATCTCTTTGATATTCCATGCAAGTAACATTTTGCTAAAGATAATACAGAAATGGCTACAATCATATATTGACAGAGAACTTCCAGAGGTTCAAGCCAGATTCAGAAGACGCCTTGGAACTAGGGATATCATTGCTAATGTCCAATGGATCTTGGCTTAAAGCAGAGAATATCAGAAAGATTTTTACCTGTTGCTTTACTGATTATGCAAAGGCTTTGATTGTGTGGATCATGACAAGCTATGGACAACATTTCAAAGTCTGAGTATTCCAGAACACTTAATTGTGCTCATGAGGAATCTGTAAATGGTATGCTGAGCAAATAATAGAAGAAGCTGAGTTATATGAAGAAAAGTGTGGCATCACGATTAGGGGATGACTCATTAATAACCTGTGATATGCACATGATACATCCTTTCTTGCTGAAAGTGAAGAGGACTTAAAACATTTATTGATGAAGATCAAAGGGCACAGCCTTCGGTATGGATTATATCTCAATGGAAAGAAAACAAAAATCCTCACCACTTATCAATAAACAACATTCTTACCAACAGAGAAAAGATTAAAGTCGTCAAGGACTTCATTCTTCTTGGATCAACTATCAACACTCACGGAAGCAGCAGTCAAGAGATCAGATGACGTATTGCATTAGGCAAATCTTCTGCACAAGAACTTTTTAAAGTGTTGAAGAGCAGAGATGTCAGCTTGAGGACTAAGGTGCGCTTGACCCAAGCCATGGTATTTTCAATAACCTCATATTCATGTGAAAGCTGGACAATGAATAAGGAAAATCGTAGAAGAGTTGATGCTTTTGAGTTATGGTGTTGGAAGAGAATATTGAAAGTGCCATGGGCTGCCAAAAGAACCAACAGATCTGTTTTGGAAGAAGTGCAGCTAGAATGCTCCTTAGAAGTCAAGATGGCCAAACTTCGTCTCTCATACTTTGTACATATTGTCAGGAAGGACCAGTTGCTAGAGAAAAATATCATGTTTGGTAAAGGGGAGAGTCAGAGAAACTGAGGAAGACCCCAACGAGATAGATTGGCCAAGTGGCAGCATCGATGGACTCAAACGTGGCATGAGTAGTGAGGTTGGCCCAGGATCAGGCAATGTTTCATTCTGCTGTGCATAAGTCCCTTTGGTTCGGTACCGACTTGTTGCCCCCTAACAACAATAATAATATCATGAAAAATGAGAAGATAAGGACTGAAGAAGCTGAACAAACCCCAAAAATGATAGAGACCACCGAAAAACATATCCCTAGTAAATTCTCTAAAATCAAAAACAAGGAAAGGATCCTGAAAGCAACTCCAGAAAAATGAAATGTTATCTACAACTGAAAACCGATAAGATTAAGCCTTGATTTTTCAGCAGAAACCACTTTGACAAGAATGCCATGGGGATACATACACAAAACTTCGAAAGAAAAATCAACTGTCAACCAAGAATCATATACACATCAAAACTTTCCCTAAAAATTGATAAGAAAATTAGAATATTTCTAAATAAGCAAAAATTAAAGGACTTTACAAAACCAAGTCAACTTTACAAAAAATACTAAGGGACCTGAAAACCAGCAATACCAGACTTACACAGCTACACCACCCAAAATTCAATTCAGACATAGAATTATCCAGAGTAAAATAGAACTGCAAGACTGAAAGTAGGGAATCAGAGGTATCAGCACAAAGCAAAAGAAAAGAAAAATATAGTTACAGAATTGTAAATAATGAGTATGTCAAGTAGATTTCAAGATAAAGCAGATTAGTTTAAAATAAGGAAGAAATTAATAAATTACACAGTAACATCAAAGAAACTTAATACATAAACTCAAGGAAAGGAAAATTAGTGAAGATATTTTCAAAATTAAAACTATGAAAAAATGACACAAAAAAAGACAACACAGAAAAATAACACAAAACAGAAAAATATGTGGAAAAAAGAAACCAGCAGCAACATTAAAAACACACAGCAAATGACTGCAATCAGTTCTGACCTATCAATAATGATGCTGAACTGATTAAATTCACCTGTCAAGAGACAGAGAATAGTACAATGGATAAGAAAACAGGATCATTTAATATGAAGTCTACAAGAGACACACCTTATGCACAAAGATAAATATAGATTAAATATTAAAGGATGGAAAAATTTATCGAACTAATGGTAACAAAAATGAGCAGAATTGGCAATATGAATTTTGATAAACTTTAAGGTAAAAACCAACAATAGAGACAAAGGAGGACATTATCTCATGATTTAAGGGTCAATTCAGTAAGAGGACATAGCCATATTAAATATTTACACTTTCAGTTAAAAAGCCTCATTGTACATAAATCAAACTCTGATAAAATTGAAGAAAGAAATAGACAAATTTATGATAACGGTGGTGGTGGTGTGCCATAGAGTTGGTTCCGACACATAGCGACCCTGTATAGGGTTTCTGAGGCTGTAAATTTTTACAGGGGCAGAAAGCCTCATCTTTCTCCCATGGAACCACTGGTAATTTTGAACTTCTGGCCTCAAGATTAGGAGACCGATTTGTAACCACCATGCTACCAGAACTCCTTCTTTATGATAACAGCAGGAGAAAAAGTCAGAGCAACCTCAAAGAAATACTATAAAGACACAGAAAAATGAAATAATACAATCAACCAACTTGACCTCAAAGATTTATAAAGATAACTGAACCCAACAACAGCATAATACAGATTATTTTCCAGTGCACATGGTACATTTTGAGACATGACCATATGTTAGGTGACAACGTAAGTCTCAATAGTTTTGAAAACAAAATACTATAAACCAACATTTTAGATTACACTGACATAGTTAGAAATCAACAATAGAAAGATCAAGGAAACACTATCAAATACATGGAAACTGAATAACATCCTGCTTAAAAGTTACTGGGTATTAGAACCAATAAAAAAGGAAGTAAAAATATCTTTAATCAGGTGGAAATGAAAATACACATAACAAAACCTTTGGGACACAGCAAAAGCAGTACTTAGAAGGTAATTTATAGCAATAAATGCTTCAAAGAAGAAAGAATTAACACATTAACATAACGTCTTCTACAATTAGAAAAAGACTAGCATAGTTAGCCTGAAATCATCAGAATAAAATAAATAATAAAGATTAGAGCAGAAATAAATGAATTAGAAAGCAGAAAACAAAACAAATAATAAACAAAACAAGAAGCTGATTCTTTGAAAGGATTAATAAAATTGACAAATCTAACAAAGGAAAAGAGGGAAAAGATGCAAATAACAAACCTAAGAACTAATATGGGTAACTTCAAAGCAGAACCAGCAGGGATACATTTTTAGAAAAATGTGACCTACCTAAACTAACATAGAGTGAAGTAGAAAACTTGAGCAGCCCTATAAAAGATGATGAAACTGACCACCAAGTTATTAAAAAATTCCTAACAAACAGGGCTCTGGGATACAGGGATTGAGACATGGTTGGATTGGGGAAAAGGGGATAATTAATGTTAAGATGCTTGGCTATCTTTGGAATCTTGGTTTCCCTGGCATACCATTATAAAATAGACACTTGAGGGGGAGAGAAAGGAATAGCCAGAAATATCACCGTAGAAAGTTTGTAAGTCCATCTTCTGCCTATAACTGATTGTAATACCTAAAATGGGGCTACAATGTGCCCAGTGAAGGAGGTTTCTTGCAGAGTCTCTGCATTACATAAGACCATAGGTGGAATCCTGAACTGCATCCGGAATCTTCTAAGGTGGGAAATTTCCACTTGAAAGGACAAGCAGACCAGCCTGGAGGAGCTAGAAGAACAGAAGATACTTCTAGAAAGAAAGACCAACAAGAAAAATGCAAAACAATATAGGCAGTTTGACTGATTACTACAAGAACAAGCAAGTTGCTCACCCAGGAGACATCAAGGCAAGTGACTGGGTCCCCTCAGGGCAAACCCCCTTCCAAGTCTAAGACTCAATGGGAATACACGCTTTGATTGGTGACCACGTTTGTCACCAATAAGGGGAAGAGAGGGAAAAATAGCAATAAGGCTGCAAGCTAAGCCCTACAACGTTCAATAGACTCCTGTTAACCCCGGTGGAGACCTGGTCAGCCAACAGTGTGGCAAGACCTGGGAACTTTTGGGCCCAGAGTTAGTGACATAGCCATAGAGGACTAGAGTGGAGAGTGAAGCGTCCAGATGATAAGAAGAAAGACCATATTCAAAAGAACACACACTTACAGATAATACCCACTTGACCTGGCTTCAGTGACTGGATGATCAGAGCTAAATTAGCAGAAGAAAGAAGAGGAAAAAAGGAGTAATCTGATACAATTTGATGAACTTGACCTATACCGATAGATACAGTATCTCAAAAGAGCGAACTAGTCTTTACAGTGAGAATCATTCCCATCCCCTTCCTACACAGAGTAAACAGGGATGGGCAACTTGACATTGGCTACCCAAAATTGTGGTGCTACAAATGCAAGAAGTGACTGGTTTACAAGTTTTCAAGAGGGAGCCTAGATCAAGAGGCTGTGGAGGAAGTTAGAATCTCCACTTAGTAGTATCCAATCTGTCTGGGTGGGGCTAATGAAAGGAGATGAGGATAGGTCCCTTTTGGTACAATGTTGAATAATTTTTATCAGGACTGACTGCGATGGTTGGAAATGTAAAGGTAGACATTTTATAATAAAAGGAGGGGAGTCATTGACTTTGCAGTCCAGGAGCCGAGGTCCCTGGAACCATCAAGGGAGAAGAGCGGAGTGTGAAACCCTACCCATAGCAGCAGTGATGCCAGAGATGGGGGCAGAGATCACAACATGAAGAGATGGAGTGGTTGGGATCTCTGGATCAAGATTGGGAGAGGGGCTGTATGCTGACGACTGGGGAGCAGGCTTGCAGGGTATACACTTTGGTTAGTTGATAATGCATGGAGGGGATTGTAATCATGGCAATGAAATTATATACAATAGGATGAATGTAAAGCTAATGTTCTCCCATGTAAACTATCACATAATTAATAATAAAACATTAAAAAAAAAAATTCCTAACAAAAACCTGCAGTCCCAGGTGACTTTACTGGTGAATTTAACCAAGCATTCATTGAAAAGCTGACACTAATTTTACTCAAACTATTCCAGACAGTAGAAAAGATGGAAACCTCCTGAATACATTTTATGAAGTGAGCATTACTGTCATAAAAGACCAGGAAAGAACATAACTAAAAAAGAAATTATAGACAAATATCCTTCATGAACATAGATAACAAAAAAAATGTCAACAAAACCCTAGGCAATAGAATTCAACAACAGAAAAAAAAACATCATGACCAAGTGGAATTAATACCACAGATACGAGGATGGTTCAGTATTAGAAAAATAATCAATGTAATTCACTATATAATTTAAAAAAGGAAACGAAAGATATATGAGCATATTAATTGAGGTAGAAAAGGCATTTGACAAAAGCCAACATCCATACTTGATAAAAACACTCAAAAACTTATGAATTGAAAGGAAATTCCTCAACATAATTAAGAATATAAATAAAAATACAACAGCCAACATTACTCTGAATGAAGAGAAATTGAAAGCATTTCCTTTATGAACATAAACTTTACAAGGATGTCCTTTATCACCACTCCTATTCAATATTCTGTTGAAAATTTTAGCCAGAACTATAAGGTAAGAAAGTAAAAAAAAAAAAAAATAGGAATCTAAACTGGCAAAGGAGTCACACACTCTCTCTTTGCATATGATGTGATTCTAAACACTGAAAATCCCAAAGACTGAACAAGAATATTATTGGAACTCATTCAGTAAAATGATATGGTAAATTGTATGGTGTATCATGGTTCATAATAGCAAAAAGATGGAGACAGTCTAAGTGCCCATCAAAGGAAGAATGCATACATAAACTTTGGAAAATGCACACAATGGAATACCATGCAATGCTGAAGAATAAGAATGAATCTGCGAAACACCTCATAGCAATGATAAACCTACAGGACGTTATGCTGAGTTAAATTAGTCAATCACAAAATGACAAATATTGTATGTGACCAGTATTGTTAAAGCTTATGAAAGAGTTCCATATTAAAGAAACAATTTTTGATGGTTACCAAGAGTGGAAGGGAGGGAAAAATTTGAGGGTGAGACAAAAATTATCTGTACTATGGTTGTATAATATATTTTAATCAACTTTTAGAAAAGACAAATACAACACTTTTCAACATAATCTCCTTGATTTCCAGCACACTTTTCCATCAGTCAATAAGCTTTTGTATTTCCTTATTTAAAATCATAAGCCATGAAAGCACCACTGTCTTCATATCTTCATTAGAGGTGAATCTTCATCTTCGAAGGCTGTTTTCAGGGGACCAAACAAATGAAAGTCTGATGGAGCAGAGCAGGAATATAGAGAGGAGGCTTTAATACCTTATAACCAAAATTTTGCAGAGTATCAACAGTGTGGACAGAGGTGTGAGGACATGCATTGTCATGCAAGATCACAATGCTTTTAGATAGATGTCTACTGCCTTTAATCCAAAGTTTAGGCTTCAACTCTTCAGCGAGCATCTGACTACAAGGAGCACTGTTGATTTTTCAACCTTTCTCCAGATAGTGTTCTAATATTGGCCTTTGAGAATTCCAGAAAACTATAAGCATCAATTTTCCAGCTGATGGTTGACTTTTGAACTTTTTCTTGGTTGGTGATTGAGGATGTTTCCATTCCATGCTCTGTATTTTACTCTCCAGAAACTGAGCAAAATAAGCATATGATGACAAGGAAAGAATCCTGAATGCAGCTATGGAAAAATAAAATGTTACCTTCAAAGAGAACCAATACAATAAATTTCTGATTTTTCAGCAGAAACAAACAATGCAATGATATATATACAAAACAGTGTAAGAAAAATAATGACAACTAAGGATCATAAATCCAGCAAAACTGTCCCCAAATATGAATGTGTAATTAGAACATTTCCTAGTAAATGGAAATTAATGGAATTTGGAATGACCAGACCAACTTTACAAAAGCTCTAAAGGATGTTCTTTGCACTGAGAAACAGCAACAGCAGATAGCAACCTAAAATTATCATACGTGACAACACCACTCAGAACTCAATTCAGATCCAGAAAAATTTAAAGTAAAAGAAACTTACAGAATTTAATGAACATAGAAGGGATAGTAGTAGTATACACACAATATATAAGGGTTGTGCAGGGTATTTGTGCATATATATAAACATGCCTATGAATACGGTGGAGCACAAGGCAAAAATGAGGAAAGCTTTTTAGACATTATCAAAAACCTTGAGAAAATGAGTTTCTGGGCCTGAAGGCTCAGGATCAGTCTTAGGGGACACCATATTCAATTAATATTTGTTGCTGTTGTTGTTGTCAGGTGCCATCGAGTCGGAACTGACTCATAGTGACCCCATGCACAGCAAAACGAAACAATGTCTGATCCTGGGCCAACCTCACTACCGCTGTCACACTTGAGTCCATCAATGATGCCACCTGGACAATCCATCTCATTGGGGGTCTTCCTCTTTTTCTCTGACCCTCCATCTTACCAAGCATGATATCCTTCTCCAGCGACTGTTCCCTCCTGACATTATGTCCAAAGTATGAGAGACGAAGTTTAGTCATCTTGGCCTCCATTAACATAATGGTCCACAAAATCTACATTTCACTTTAGTGAATGGTAACTGGGATCTTAAAAGCTAATGAGCAGCACTCTAAGGTAAAAGTTGTTGTACGGTGCCATTGAGTCGTAGCTACCATATACACAACAGAGCAAAACACTGCCCGATCCTGGGCTAACCTTGTAATCGTTGCTACATTTGAGCCAATTGATGCTGCCACTGTACCAATCCATCTCATTGGGAGTCTTCTTCTTTTTCTCTTAACCTACATTTTAAGTATTTATGTACTGGTCTCTCCTGGTGTAAGAATTGGTCTCTCCATATATGGAATTATACATGAAGAGGAATATCGTCACATTCATTATCAAAAAGAACAATTCAAGATCTATCTTGAAATATAATTCTGCTTATGATAGAATAATATCCATACACCTACCAGTGAGATTGATTGGCAAAGTGGCAATATCAATACGCTCAATCGTGGCAACAATTGTGAGGTTGTCCCAGGACCGGGCAGTGTTCCATTCTGTTGTGCATAGGGTTGCTATGAGTTGGTACCAACTCAATGGTACCTAACAACAATAAGGAAAACCAATCAATACCACTATCATTCAAATTTATGCACCAACCACTAAAGCCAGTGATGATGAATTTGAAGAATTCTATCAATTTCTTCCATCCAAAATTGATAAAAAATGCAATCAAGATGTATTGATAATTACTAGCAAATGGAATGCATAGGTAAAAAAACACAGATGAAGGATCAGTCATTGGAAAATACAGACTTGGTGATGGAAATGATGTTGAAGATCAAATGATAGAATTTTGCAAGACCAATAACATCTTCATTGCATATACCTTGTTTAAACAACATAAAAGATACACAGATATTGGAACAGACCATCAATTGCTCATATGCAATTTTGGGCTAAAGCTGAAGAAAGTTAAAATGAGTCCATGAGAGTCAAAATATGACCTTGAACAGAAAATTTCAAAAGGAAGCTCGAGAGGAAAAATCAAATGGTATAATGAAATGTGCAAACACCTAGAATTAGAAAACCTAAAGGGAAAAACACCATCAGAATTTCTCAAGCTGAAATAACCGAAGAAAAATTCAAGCCTCAACTTGCAATATGGAAGGATTCTGTGGGTAAGTTAATGAATGATGTATAAAGCATCAAAAGAGTTAGAAAAAATACAATGACTGTACCAAAAAGAGATGGGCAATATTCAACCATTTCAAGAGGTAGTATAAAGCAGAGAGATCTTCGAAGCAGTGAGGTCTAACCATTACACTACCAGGCCTTGCTCCTTCAAGATGGCGGATCGGGTAGATGTGTAGTGAGGAGCTCAGTCAACAACAACACAGAATACTGGGCCAAGAGGGCTCACAAGATAGTGTTGGCACTCTGAAACAAATATAAAGGTATGTTTGGAGGATCGGAGGATTTACAGCTGGGGAATTTGAAGGGAATCCAGAAATCCATTGTTTTCTGGATCAAGACACTCAGCTGTTTCAGGAACCACCATCTTGGGAGAGAACATCTTGATTGTATCAGGATTGATAGTATTAGGTGGCAGATGCCATCCTGCCAAGAGATGGAACAGCGAGAAGCCTTATACATGAAAAGTTCATTGTTTAGCAAAGTGACAATGAATGGCCCCTTGGTTGGCAAAGCCACAAGGGGTATTTCATGCAGGGGCCCCGTGGTTTCTAGCTTTCCCTTGGAAAAATAGTTTATTTCTGATTTCCTTATAAGAAGTTTTAGAAAATCTTGCATAATCATTAGATATTTTAAACAAACCTCACATTATAATAGTTGCCTACTAATTTTCACACCATATTCAATCTTATGTAGTTATAAAAATTGTTTTTTACATTAACAATAAGTTTTAACATTAGAGATAACCCCGCTAGCTAAAGTTTTAGCAATTCAAGTTTAAGATTGTAAGCAACATTCCATGTAGTTTTAGTCAAGGACATTAAGGCCTTTAGAAAGCAGCTTAGAAACAGTAAAAGGCAGTGGGAGTGTAAGAACAGAAGTAAAAATCTGATTCGAGGTTTCGAGAAATTGTTAGTATAAGAGAATTACTGCTTTGTTCTTGACTATGAAACCTTAGGGTACTTTTATGCTCTTGTTTTTATTGTTAAATCAATTATATGTATGACCAATTATAGTAAAAATTATGTTTTTTATTGTGAGCTGTAACTAATGAATCTTTAGAATGTAATAGATGTTGGTAAAGTTAGAAATTAAGATGTAGAACTTATTTCAATATTAACCTGACATTTTAAAGAGGATTAGAGAAAAACAAATCAAGGCCAAACTAGACATTTTAGGGTGGATTAGAGAGAAAAAGAGTCGCTTACAGAGGACAGACGTTATCGGAGTGGCTAGGGAGTGTAGAAACGCAGGAATGTTTGATGACCTTGTGTTCCCTCTTGTACCTTTGATGTAAGAATATAATATTTGATTGATTTGTAACTGCTTGTACGTGACAATTGTGAGATCATAGTATATTTTAAATGGTATATAAGAAGCAAAAATTTTAAGTAAAGTGTGAGTGAGAGACTCATCATCACCAGCATCTGCCTGATACTAAAAAATGACCCATTGACACTGTGTGTTTTTTCACCAAATCCGTGCCTCCCTCCGAGCTCTCATAAATTGTCGAGGCTGGTCCCTGGCAATCAGGAGAGAACATCTTGATTGTATCTTGATTATATCAGGATTGTATCAAGATTGACATCGAAATTTAAAGTGACAGTATCAACATAAAACCAAACAGCCACCACTAGTCTGTCTGTTGTGCTGTGGTGGCTTGAGTTGCTGTGATTCTGAGGGCTATGCCACCACTATTTTAAATAACCAGCAGGGTCACCCATGGTGGACAGGTTTCAGATGAGCTTCCAGACAAAGACAGACTAGGAAGAAAGAGTAACAAATTACTTCCGAATCGCTAGTCACTGAAAACTCTATGAATAGCAGAGAAACATTGTCAGATACAGGATGGGAAGGTGGGAAGGCACTCAGAATGTGACTGGGGAAAAAAATGCCTCCTCAAAGTAGAGTTGACCGGGATGACATGAATAGAGTTAAGCTTGGGGGAGAAAAGCACACAGAACCTTCATTTGCTGATGAGCCACAACTCAAAATGAAGAGAAACAGCCATAAACATCCATTGAAAATCAGAAAAAGGAATGTACGGAGTATGAATCTGGGAAAATTAGAAGTTGTCAAAAATGAAATGGAATGCATTAACATCAGTATCTGAGGTATTAGTGAGCTGAAATAGGCTGGTGTTGGCCATTTTGAATCTGGCAACCACATGGTTTACTATGCAGGGAATGTCAAATTGAAAATGAATGGTGTTGCATTCATTATCAAAAAGAACATATCCAGATCAATCATGAGGTACAATGCTGTAAGTGATAAGATAATATCCATCACCTACAGGGAAGCCCAGTTAATACCACTGTTACTCAAATTTATGCACCAACCACTAAAGCCAGTGAGGATGAAATAGAAGAATTCTACCAACTTCTTCAATCTGAAATTGATCAAACATGCAATCAAGATGTATTGCTCATTACTGGTGATTGTAATGCAAAAGTAGGGAGCAAAGAAGAAGGACTATAGTCACTGTATTGAGGGTTTCCAAAGAGCAGCACGTGGTTTTGAACCACCAACCTTGTTGATAGCTGTGTAGTACTTATCCTACAGAGCCACACTAGGATCCCTAAGACACCAGTATATTGTATTATATAAGCTGCAGCCTTTGTACAGAACATAATAATGTAAAGACAAAGGTGAGCAGTAAATTTTTAATTAAAAAAAGAAAGCTTGTAAAATATTAAGCTTATTTTCATACATTTGAAATAGTTATTTGTTGATGTTGTTAGGTGCCATTAAGTGATACAAAATAACACAAATACATACTCTATGGGATTCCAAAGTAATCTTTTTTCCTATTTAAACAATATATAATTGTGTTTGTTTCTACAGCCTTATCTATTCCCATACACTCAGCACAGCTGCAGGAAGCTAACAAGTTTCTCTAGGGATTGAGATCTCATTTTTACTAAAGCCTTGAAATATACAATATGACACATAATCTGAGCTCTGTGTAACAAATGAAAATTTGTATGATTTCAACATCGTTTTATGTCAGTACGCCTGCCTGTGCCTGAGAAGAGGAAATGATCAATGAATATGATTCAAATGGAAGAAACAGGATTGGAGCTCAGGAATCACTGCCTCCAGCAACATCTTTACCTCAATTTAATTTCTGCAGATTGTTGCTATTACAGAATCAACACAACTGTAACAATAAATATTGAGTGAATTTGAATGATTAAGAAATATATCTCAATGTCCTGTATTATTATTTTTATTCCTTCTCTTGCAAGACTCAATTTTCTCATCATCTTTTGGAAACTCTTTTTATTAGCAGACACGAACACCAATCTCCAGATTAATTTTCTTGCCACGTTTTGGAAAAATCCTTTTAAGAACTTTTCTTTTCTCAAAGGTAAAACTACAAGCTATTATTATGATTTTTAGTTGTTCCAGGGAAATTAGGCTCTAGAGGTGTTTTTGAATTGCAAAGTATATGATTTTACAATTTCTAGAAATTGTGCTGCTTATATTTATCAAGCAAGTAAGTGTTAAAGAATATGTAGCAGAAGTGGAAACAGTATTAACATTGTTATTTTGCTGAGTTACTTAATATTCATCTAAATAGTGACAATTTCTGAGAATCAAGGAAACTTGTGGGAAAGAAGTGTGAATCAGACCTATTTGTATTGATTTATCGTTAACCCCATCACTAACTTAGTGCATCCTTAGTAAGGTGTTAATACTCTTTGTAGTGTATATATATATATATTGTTGTTAGTAAGCATCCTTAGTAAGGTGTTAATACTCTTTGTAGTGTATATATATATATATTGTTGTTGCTGATATGTGCCGTGAGTCAGTTCCGACTCATAGCGACCCTGTAACAGGGTTTCCGAGGCTGTAAATCTTTATGGGAGCAGAAAGTCTCATCTTTCTCCCACGGAACAGCTGGTAGTTTCGAATGCTGACCTTGCCGGTTCACAGTCGGATTTGTAACCACTATGCTACCAGATACATATATATTATACATAATTATTGCATCATGATAAAAATAGAACCTAGTTCCTAGAGCTATTGTATAAATTAAAAAAAAAAAAAAATCAAACCAAATAAGGTATTTGTAATAACATTGGTTGGTTATTGGTTATGTGCCGTGGAGTCGGTTCTGACTCATAGTGACCCTGTACAGGGTTTCCGAGGCTGTAAATCTTTACGGTAGCAGAAAGCCTCATCTTTCTCCCGCGGAACGGCTGGTAGTTTCGAACAGCTGACCTTGTAGTGCACAGCCCGATTCATAACCACTAATTATATATATATAACAATATCAGAGGAGAGAGGAGTCCTGGTGTGGTGCTGTGGTTTAATGCTCTGGACTGCAAATTCTTTTGAACGTCAAGGTCCAACTGCTTGGAAACCCTATACAGGGTCACTATGCATTGGAACCAACTCGACTACACTTAAAAACAACAACAGTAACAATAGTATCAGAATGCTGTAGCTGTTAGCTTCAATACTATAACATTAGTATTATTTTGCTATTGTTCAGGATGAATGCTTCCCTAGTGTTTCTTTTAGTTTCTTTCTACTATTACTTGTCACCTGCAACTCTCCCATATTTCAAGTCACAAAATTTAGAGACACTAACAGGAAAAATGCTAAAACACAGTAAACGTATGGGTGTGTGCCAGTGAAATAGTAGAATACTAAATACACACAACTCTGAAGGCAAAGGATGATGGGTTTAGTAAAAACTAAGAGTCTAGCTTTAGACTTTATTTAAAAGATTAGACAAACCTATGATTTGAAATACAAATTTTATTTCTGTGATTTGATTCCTTAAAAATATAAAATGGAAGAGATTAATATAAGAAATAGCTCACTTATTCCTCATAAAATGTTTGTTTCTTGGTAAAAGTTGTTTCAAATATAATACACAAAAATGCATCTTTGTTTTTCTATGAATATAAAATGTATCCTTATCTAAACATACATACACCTCTAAATGATGTATGTATGCACTGGGAAAATGTATCATAGGCAAGTATCCCAATTTTTCCTTCATTTCTGCCACTTACTGGATTTAACAAATTTATAACGTACAGTTCTCAAAATTATTAAATAATTATTTAATAACTTAAACAATTTCTAAGGAGCTTTATTATTTGTCTGCAATGAGAGAAACATATTGTTAAAACCCTAATCATTGTCTCTTCTCAAAGACTTGCAATGTACGCTTTCGCAAAGTTTTTGTAGGAGTAACAACACATAGTGTATCCATTGTTTGAATGTGCATATGTGTTTATGTGTGGGTTTACATGGAAACTTTTAGAATTAGAATATGAATTTGCTTTATTTCAATATGTGAAAGTATTTTTCAAACTTCAATATTACCTAATATAAAAGTGTTATTAAAAAGATGTAATTAACTTGACTTGTATCCTGACTCATAACTGATAGTGTAAAAGAATTAATATATATTCTTTTATTTCATAATATGTTTATGGCCTCAAAAGATATTTCTTCTCTCCATATCAACAGTTTAATACCAGTCAACAAGATGACTAAAGAAAATTCAAGCCAAATCACAGAGATGGTCCTTGTGGGATTTTCCAATCATCCCCATACTGAGATCCCCCTCTTTTTCCTCTTCTCTCTGACATACATGGTGAACCTTTTTGGAAATACTATGATTATAATTTTAGTGGTGATAGATTCCTGTCTCCGGACACCCATGTATTTTTTTCTTTGTCACTTGGCCTTTCTCAACATTTTTTACACCACAGCTGTGGTCCCAAAAATGCTTTTTAACCTTCTGGCTTCTAAGAAAGTAATCTCTTATGACTTTTGCCTTGCCCAGACTTACATCGCCCTGCTAATGGGAGCAGCTGAGTGCATTATTTTGGCAATCATGGCTCTGGACCGTTATGTGGCCATTTGTTATCCTTTGAGATACCTGATCATCATGAATTGGTCTGTGTGTATGCAGCTTGCTGGAGGTGCCTGGACCATCAGCTTCTTTGCTTCTGTAGTGCCCCTCTACTTTACTACAGCTCCCATCTGTGGTCCTTATATCATTGACCATATTTTTTGTGAAGTGCCTGTTTTGCTTCGTATGGTTTGCGAGGATACATCTCTGCAGGAGCTAATGATGGTTATAGGAGCAGCTGGTACCCTATTGCTTCCTTTCCTTCTTATTGTCCTCTCCTACCTACGCATTCTGGTAGCTGTGATGAGAATGCACTCAGCTGAGGGTAGGAAAAAAGCTTTCTCTACATGCAGTTCCCACCTAACGGT
Organism: Chrysochloris asiatica; assembly: GCF_000296735.1. Taxonomy (NCBI): domain Eukaryota; kingdom Metazoa; phylum Chordata; class Mammalia; order Afrosoricida; family Chrysochloridae; genus Chrysochloris; species Chrysochloris asiatica. Next base: position 596,994 of record NW_006409038.1, on the reverse strand, counting down.
GGTGACCATTTATTATGGGACGGGTATGTTCATGTATATGAGGCCCAAATATCTGTATTCAGCTGAGGGTGATAAATTTATTTCCTTGTTCTATGCAGTCATCAATCCTGCTTTGAACCCTCTAATCTATAGCCTGAGAAACAAGGAAGTACAAGGAGCCATGAGGAGAGCCATAGAGAGATGGAAAATATTCCAAAGGCAAATGATACTATCTTAAGATGTTATAGGAAAAAATTTGTAGACCATGATGAACTGTTCTATAGAGTGCTGGTGTGGCAATGTAGGTAGGATAAGCACTGAGTCACAAGGTCAGTTTGAAACAAAAGGTCAGCAGTAGTACAAACTCACCAATTGCTCCTTGGAAAGCCTATACAAAGGATCACTATGAGTCAGAACCAATTCGATGGCACTGAGCAACAACAATGATAGTAATAGATAACAAAATTAGCTACAGACATATTGCTTGTTCTGTGACAAATTACTGTAATTATATTGGTTAATTATTCTCTGATATGACTATACTCTGATCCACTTTGCCATGACTTATTTGAATGAATTCTACTTTTCTTCAGAATATTTCTTAACTTCTATAATTTAGAAGCTCTTGTGGTATATTGCTTAAAGCTGTTAAATGAAAGATTGGCGATTCAAATCCACCAGCTATTCCACAGGAGAAAGTTGTGGTAGTATGCTTCCATAAGGATTTACTGTCTTGGAAACCCTAAGGGGCAGTTCTACTCTATCCCATAGGGTCACTCTGCCTTGGAATTGACTTAGTGGTGTATTTTTAAATCTGTGGTGGTTATGTGTCGTGGAGTCGGTTCCGACTCATAGTGACCCTCTGCAGTGTTTCTGAAGCTGTAAAGCTTTACAGGAGCAGAAAGCCTCATCTTTCTCCCACGGAACAGCTGGTAGATTTTAACTGCTGTCCCTGAGGTTAGCAGCCCAATTCATTTCAAATTTGGCATAGACTGAGTGTAGGATAACCAAGGAGGATACTATGTCATATGACTAGTAAAATTAGAATAAGAACTTAAATCTTATAAGGAAAATGAGCAATGAAATATGGAGTTAGAAAGACTGGCTTGAAATTATGATGTGGTGCTGTAAAATAAGTGCTGGACTGCAATGTCATTTAGAACTGCAAGTTAAGAAGTTCAGATCCATGACCTGTTCCTCTGAACTGACTCAATCACAGTTAACAACAGCATCATATTGAGCTTACTTGTTTTTAGAGTTTATTACAGCTTTAAATATACAAACAACTCTATATATTATATATTTAAATCTGTAATACAGCCTTCATAACGTTTCAGAGGAGCAGCTGATGGACTTGAATCATTGGTCTTGCAGTTCAAGCCAGCCTTGTAATCCATTGCATTATCCTGCAGTATCACTTAATTAATGGTATGTTCTCACCTTTTTATATTTAAATGTGATATTACATAATTTCATATAGTTTCCACTTTAATTGCTCAATATTGTGTGTTGTTCATTTTTTGTCAGTATGGAAAAACTCAGCCAGTATGGTGATTCAGAATAAATAAATAAATAAAATAACAAGAGTCTTAAGTTTAGAGCTCTGGTAGCATAGTGGTTACGAATTGGGCTGCGAACCTCAAGGTCAGCAGTTCGAAACTACCAGCGGTTCCGCGGGAGAAAGATGAGGTGGTCTGCTCCCATAAAGATTTACAGCCTCAGAAATCCTGTACAAGGTCTCTATGAGTCAAAATCAACTCGACAGCAGTTAACAACAACAACAACAAGGTTAGAGTACTCAATACCAATATGAAAATCATTTATGCCTTGTTTTTTTATTTTTAAATTTTTATTTGGAAGTGAAAAACATTTATCATATGCATATTGAGAAGATTACAAAGTAAGTTTTACATGCATAAAATTAGTCAGTGTCAAGTCTCGTAGTCTATAAGATTCTGAATTTTAAAGTATTTTTATTGCTCTAAAGCAAGGTATTGCACATTAAACATTTTTATTACAACATCTCCAGTATTTTCATCAATATGTTTTATTCTAGGATTATTGAAATGTGAGTTTTGTTTTGCTTTGCAAGGTACATTTGTCTGGCAGTTTCTGAATATTGTGGAATATCTGATACCATCAATCTTAGGCAGTAGCTAGCTAACTGAAGATTCTTCAATTAGATCAACAACTCTGTTTCATTCCTTTCACTTCTGGTGAAGCTCTTGAGATTTATTACTGAGATTCTAACTTTTAATAAGCAAGTTCTCCTCTGGGATCAAACTCTGATAATCAAATGAGATTTGTGTTGAAAAATAATATATCTCCTGACTTAGACACTTTTTCTAAGGATTAAGAAGTCTACTTTTGGTAACTTTTCATAAAACAGATCCTAATTCTTTTAAACAGTCCCTCAACAGCAAACTCCAACACACCTATATGCATGTGCACACACATACACACACCTTTGCTTTAAGAGGTTTCTTCTTAGTTTTGGGACCACAGGGAAATAGCAAAACTCATGCAAGGCACTGATAAAAGAAGGGAAGACAGAACTAATTATGTTCAATAAATATATTGTTACCCAGCAAGTAAATTATTGGCTTATATATAGGATATCTGCTTATACTATTTCTCAAAGTAGGGCACTATTGATGAAAAGAAGCACTATTTGTAATTTACAGGCACAAGATATGGAACCCAACCTTTCGAGTTGGACAACTGAGATTATGATATACTACACATATGTGTAAAGAGGCCTGGGTGGCACAATAGTGTGTTATGAACCAGTAAATTAAGGTGGGCACTTTGAATGCACCCAGCAGGGCCATGGAAGAAACACCTGACTACCTGCTTCTGTAACAATTATAACCAAGGAAACTCTATAGTAATCATGTGATTACTGTGAGTTGAGGATTTCCTTAATGGCAAATAACAGCATAATATGCAATCTAACTTACAAGATGATATTGTTGTTACTAGTTTCCACTGACATCCTTCTCCAATGATTGTTTCCTCCGGACTACATGTCCAAAGTAGGAGAGACGAAGCTTAGCCATCCTGGCCTCCAAGGAGCACTCTGGCTGCACTTCTTCCAAAACAGATCTATTGGTTCTTTTGGCAGTCCATGGCACCCTCAGTATTCTCCTCCAACACCACAACTCAAAGGCATCAATTCTTCTACGATCCTCTTTATTCACTGTCCAGCTTTCGCATCCATATGAGTCCGGAGGAAACAATCGTTGGAGAAGGATGTCATGCTGGGTAGGGTGGAGGGTCAGAGAAAAAGAGGAAGACCTCCAACGAGATGGATCGGCCAGGTGGCATCATTGATGGACTCGGGGGTGGCAGCGGTGGTGAGGTTGGCCCAGGATCGAACATTGTTTCGTTCTGCTGTGCATGGAGTCGCTATGAGTCGGTTCCGACTCGATGGCACCTGACAACAACAACAACAGTTTCCACTGAGTTAATTCTAACTCATGGTGAACCCATGTGTGCAGAAAATAACTGATCCACAGGGATTTCAAGGCTATGACCTCTCACAAGGAGATCACCCAGAGCAGCTTCTGGGTAGGCTGAAAACACAAAACATTTTTCTAGTAGTTCTGTGTCTAACCCAGGATAATAACACACAAATATATATTTATGATAATTTCTACTTTGTTGGTGTACCAAATAATTTACAGAATCCATCCATTAAAAAATTGTTGCTTTCATTAAAAATATGCATTTGACTTTGATGGTTTTTATTGCTGTTAAGTGCCAGCTAGTTGATTCTGACTCATGTTGGCCCTGTGGTAATACATTTTTTGTCTAGTTTGTACAATTTTCCTATAATTCAGTCAAATAAATATAGATATAACCCAGTCAAATATAGTATAGCATTTGCTGTTCATAGTACATGTTTTCACCACCTGTGCCTAATTATTATTCTGTCATACTTCACAAGATTTTTTTCCTACAAACATTGTCAAAAACTTAAACTACTAAGTTTGTCATCATCTTAATTTTGTAATACAAAAAATCACTTTTTGTGTGGGGATTTTATAAAACAAATATGAAATTCAGAATGAAAATGGGGTCACAGACTGTTCATTTTGAAAATATGTTTAACTGGTAACTGTCACAAAATCTTGACTTATAAAAACATTCTGAAAGAAGAAACATTATCAATAATGTTTGAATTCCTTTTCTATGTATTCCAATCATCTGACATGTTTTACATAGAAAATAAACAAAACCAAAACATGGTGTTCTTCATCTTCAATTGTTGTCTTTTTAAAAATTAATTAATTAAATTATTTATATTTTAACTTTTCATTGTGAATTGACTGAAGGTTTACAGAGCAGATAGTCATTTTTATATCCAACAAATTTTATACTTAATTTAATTTCAATGATTGGAATTCCATCATTTTAACATTACTCATCCTACTTCTTCCCTGTGATTTTTGTTTTATTTCTTTTTTTCCCAACCCTGCTGAATTTTGTACTGAGATGAATGCTTCCTTTTGATATTGAATGGTTGGTCATTCAATGATGTGCATATCTTATGTATAGGAAGCGCTGTACTTTGTAACTGAGCTCAGTTACACTGAGCTCACCATACGGGTGAGCTTAGTTACAAACCTGTAGTAACCAAAAGCCATAGTCTTTTTCTGATCAGTAAATCTGGTCCTTTTTTTATAATTTTGAGTTTTGTTCCACATTTTCTCCCATTCTATCTAGGATCTTCTAATGTGAATGCTTTCAGAGCATTTGCTAGTGGTAGCTGGGTACCACACAATTCTTGTTTGAGGGTCATGGAAACTGATGTTCATATATTCCACTAGTTCCCTGGACTAATTGATTCAGTACTTTTCTTTCCTCTGTACAGGAAGACACGAGTGGTTGCATGTTAGGTGACCAATAGAAATTTGTTCATTTCTTCTAAATTTGCAAAATTTTGGAGCATAATTCTTCATTGTATTCTGCTATTATTGTTTTATTTTCATTGACTCTGTTGTGATGCCAGCATGTAATTTATTATTCATGTTTTTTTCATTTTCTCTTTTTGTTTGGATTGGTCTTGCCAGTGGTTTACTGATTTTATTAATCCTTCCAAAGAACTAATTCCTTGTCTTCTTGATTCTTACTCTTGTTTTTCTGCTTTCTGTTTTATTTATTTCTGCTCTAAACTTTATTTCTTTTCCTGTTGTGGCTCTAAGCTTACCTTGCTGCTCTTTTTCTAACTGTTGGAGATGTTGAATGCTGATTTTGAGTCTTCTTTTGGATGTCTTTTTTTATTACTATAAATTGCTTTCTGAAAACTTTGGTATTGCAAAGGTATTGGTATGTTGTTGTTTTTTTTTAATATAATTTGATTCAAGGAATTATTTAATTTAATATTTCATTTCTTCTAATACTGAGTAGCTTTTACAGAGTATGTTATTCAATTTCCACATATTTGATTTTTTCCCCTTGATTGTTCTATTGTTGATTTTTTAATTTTGCAGAGTTGCAATCTGTGTAGGTGTGTTAAAGTATTTTGATGGTTTTAAATATATTGAGACTTGCTTTGCGGCCTAATATATATTCTGAAAAATGCTCCATGTGCACTGGAAGATTAAGTTTATTATGCTACTGCTATGTATTTTATAAGTCTCTGAGTATGAGTTGGTTGATTATGTTATTTAGTTTTATTGAGTCTTTGTTGAGTTTCTTTCTAGTTGTTCTGTCTTTCATTGAAAGTGGTGTGTTAAAGTCTCCTATTATTCTTGTTGTTGTTGTTAAGTGCTACTGAGCTGGATCCAACTCATACCAATATTATATAGGGGTTTCAAGGAGCAGTTGTTGAGTTTGAATCCCTAATCATGTGGTTAGCATCCCATTGCTTATCTTACAGTCCCACACCAGGGCTTCCATTGTTATTGTAGAGTTCTATATTCCTTCCTTTGATTTATGTATTTTGAGGATTTCTCATTGGGAATATTAGATATTAGTTATGGTTATGTCTGTACAATCAACCCTTTAATTATGACATAATACTTTTCTTTGTCTTTTATATTGGTTTTTTACCTTGAAGTCTATTTTATTAGAATTTACTATAGCCATGCCTGCTGGTTTTTATTGCCATTAGTTTGTTATATTTTTTCTATTCTTTGACTTTCAGTTTATTTTTGTCTTTGTGTGTAAGGTGTGTATCTTATATACAGCGTATTGAAGGTTCTATAGGATCAGCACTAGACTACAGACTGCAAGGCCAGCAGTTCATACCCACTAGGTATTCCTCAGAAACCCTATACAGGGTGGCTATGAGTCAGAACTGACTTGACGGCACTTAACAACAAAAACAATTTTCTTATATATTCTGCTACTCTCTATCTCTTGACTGGTGTATTTAATCCATTTACAGTCAGTATAATTATCAATGATTATGAACCTTAGTATGAGTTGTGATCCATCGCACCTCTGTCAGTTTGTCATACTTGCATGCTTCTGTGATGCTCAAAGATAAGCCACAGATATTTAAAATACTGGCAGGGTGAAACATGGTGGACAGATTTCAGATGAGCTTCCAGAGGTAAAACAGACTAAGGAGAAGGAAACACAGGCTATTTTCAAATACTTAGTCACAGGAAACCTTATGACTAGCAGTGGAACACTATAAAATAGCACTAGAAAACTGACTGTTTAAACATGATGAAGAGCACCTGAACATTGTCAGATATTGTGTCAGAAGATGAGCCCTTCAAGCTGAAAGGCACTCAAATAGGACAAGAACAGAGCTGCCTCCTCAAACAAGAGTTGTCTGTGATGAGGCCTGTGAAAGCCTTCATAACTTTCATTTACTGATGGGGCACAACTCCAAATGAAGAAAAACAAAAATAAATATCCATTAGTAATTGGAACAGGAAATGTAAAGAATAAGAATCTAGAAATTGGAAATAGTAAAAAAAATGAAATGGAGCACATAAACTCTATATCCTGGGCATTAGTATTTTGAAATCAAATGGTATTGGCCATTTCAAAACTGACAATTATATGGTTTATTATGCTAGGAACACATACTTGAGAAGAAAGGCATCACTTTCATCATTAAAAAGAACATATCCATAGTTTGCAAGCTACCAGGCCTGGGGGCACAGGAGCTGATGGTGAGGATTCAGCTTGGGAGTGAGCTTGGGGTAGCACTGGGCTGGCTCCTTGCTGTTGAGGGAAGTCTGGCATTTGAATCCAGGCAGAGTGAGCTCTGGAAATCCAGGACATGAAGCTGCTCCATGAGGAATGTCAGTCATTGCTGCCTCCCCATCCCCGAAGTCCTGCTGGTGGCCCCCTTTACCTGCTTCCTAAATGAACATGCAATCACAAAGTACTAGAAATAGGAAGGCCCCTAAAGCTATTTCAATCTACTAGCATCTTGGATTCAGAAAAGCAAACATGCTTATTTCTGCCTAGCAAAAACTCCTGGTAACAAAGTCAAAAGAAAGATCATAAACTGAAGATATGAATAAAATGATATGAAACTGATAGTACAAAGAATGATATGAAACTGATAGTACAAAGGGCTATGTATCCTCATGTACTCAGAGCTCCTAGGAAGCAATGAGAAAAAGTAGAAAAAATAATAAAACTGATGAACAGTGCACAGAAAATAAAATGCATTTGGTCTTAGTTTAGGGAAGCTATTAAACTATGAGTATAATAGAAAAAAAATTACAGAGATAATTTGTAATTTGTATCCAATAAACAAAATTAGGTTTAATAGCATCATTTGAAGAAGAGACTATAGGGAAATTAGTTCTTTCATTCACTTCTGATTGTTATTAGGTGCCTTTGAGTTGGTTCAGTCACATAGCAACCTTGTGCATAACAGAGTATATGCCAGTCCTGTGCCACTCTTAGAGTTGTTATGTTTGATCCCATTGCTGTTACTGCCACTGTATCAGTCCATTTCATTGTAGTCTTCCGCTTTTTCTCTGATCCTCCACTTTACCAAGCATGATCTCCTCCAGGAATAATGTGTCCAATGTTGGAGAGGCAAGTTTCAGCATCCTTCCTTCTAAGGAGCATTCTGGTTGTATTTCTTCCAGGACAGATTTATTTGTTCTTGCAGTCCATGGTACTTTTATATATATATGTGTGTGTATTTTTTAAATTTTTATTGTGAAGTGAATGAAGGTTTGCATAGCAGATATCAGTTTTACATCCAACAAATCATATACTTTGCTTCATTACAATGATTGCAATCCCCTTCATGTACTGTCAGTCAACACTATTCACCTCTACTAATTTTAATGCTTGAATTCCTCCCTGTGTCTCCTGCTACCTTCCTCTTTCCTCTGCCAATCTCCCTCTTTTATATTACCTGCCCTGTCGCCCATGTTAACATGCATCTACCCTCTAGCCTGTGAATAATATCCCCTCTGCAGCCCCAGTTATCATAGAATGTTTCTTTTATCAAGGTAACTTTTTGTTTTTTTAACTTTTTACAACAATGGTCTCATTAAAAAATAATAATAATAACATATCAACATCTGCCTTGAAGTACAACACCGTGATAAGAAAATATCCATACAAATACAAGGAAGACCAGTTTATACCACTATTATTCAAATTATGCAACAATCATTAAAGCCAGTGATGATGAAATTGAAGAATTCTATCAACTTCTTCAAACTGAAATTGATCAAACACACTATCTTTGATTGGAATGCAATTGTAATGTAAAGATTGGGAAGAAAGGATCAGTAGTTGGAAAATGTGGCCTTGGTGATAAAAATGATAGTGGTGATTACATGATAAAATTTTGCAAGACCAATAACTTCTTCATTGCAAATACTTTTTATAAATAGCATACAAGGTCCATACACACATGGACATCACCAGATGAAATACACAGAAATCAAATTGACTACATCTTTAGACAGAGATGGTAGAAAAACTCTATATCATAAGCCAAAACAAGGCCATGGACAGACTGTGTAACAGACCATTGACTGCTAATAAGCAAGTTCAGGCTAAAGCTGAAGAAAATGAAAGCAAGTCCACAAAAAACAAAATATGACCTTGAATATATCCCACCTGAATTTAGAGATTATCTGAAGAACAGATTTGATGCATTAGACACTAAAGACTGAAGACCAGAAGAGTTATGGAATGACATCAATAATATCATGCAGGAAGAAAGCAAAAGTTTATTAAGAAGACAAGAAAGAAGGAAAAGAACAAAATGGATGTCAAAAGAGACTATGAAACTTGCTCTCAAGCATAGAGATGCTATAGCAAATGAAAGAAATGATGAGGTCAAAGAGCTAAATAAAATATTTCAAAGGTCATTCCGAGAAGACAAATTCAAATATTATAAGGAAATGTACAAAGACCTGGAGTTAGAAAACCAAAAGGGAAAAACCTGCTCAGCATTTTTCAAGCTGAGGAAACTGTAAAAAACAAATTCAAACCTCAATTTGCAATATTGAAGGATCTAAGGGCAAAATAACGAGCTCTCATAGTGTAATGGTTATGAGTCAGGCTGCTAACCTCAAGGTCAGCAGTTTGAAACTACCAGCCATTCCATGAGAAAAAGATGAGGGTTTTGGCTCCCGTAAAGATTTACAGCCTTGGAACCCTATGCAAAGTCACTAAGAGTTCAGAACTGACTTTCTGTCATACCAACACCACTACCTAGGACAAAATACTTAATGTGGAGAAAAGAACCAAAAGGTTTAAGGAATACGCTGAATCACTATACCATAAATTAATGGTCAATGTTCAACAATTTCAAGAGATAGCATATGATCAAGAACCATGATACTAAAGGAGGAAGTGAAAGGCATTTCTTTGAGGGTGTTGGCAATGACTAAGGCTCCAGGAATTGATAGAATACAAATGGAAATCTTTCAATAAACTAACAAAACACTGGAGGCACTCAATCATCTATGCCAAGAAGTTTGGAAGAACATTATTTGGTAAACTGATTGGAAGAGATCCTTAGTTTTTTCTGTTCCAAAAAGAGGTGACCCAATGGAATGTGGACGTCATAGGACACTATCATTAATATCTCATACATGCAAACTTTAGCTAAAAATAATCCAAAAATGACTGCAACTGAACATTGAAATAGAACTGCCAGAAATTCAAGCTGGAGTCAGATAAGCATGTAGAATTAAGGATATCATCGCTAAAAGCAGAAAGCAGAAAATAGCTGAAAGCAGAAAATACCAGAAATATGTTTACCTGTGCTTTATTGACTATCCAAAGTCTTTTAATTGTGTGGATCATGACAAGCTATGGACAGCATTACTGAAAATGAGTATTATGGAACACTTAATTGTGCTCATGAGGAACCTATACATAGACCACGGGACAGTTGTCAAACAAAACAAGGGAGCACTGAATGGTTTAAAACTAACAAAGGTGTGAATAATGGTTGTATTCTTTCACAATACTTATTATATGTGGAACACATAATCTGAGAAGCCGGATTATATAAAGAAAAATGTGGCATCATTTTAGGGGAAGACTCATTAACAACCTGTGATTTGGGGATGATACAACCTTGCTTGCTGAAAGTAAAGAGAATTTAAAATACTTACTGATGAAGATCAAAGACAACAGCCTTTAGCATGGGTTGCACCTCAACGTAAAAAACGCAAAAATCCTCATCACTGGACCAATAAACAACATCAGTATAGATGGATAAAATATTAATTATATCAAAGGCCTCATTTTGCTCAGATCAACTATCAATACTCATGGAAGCAACAATCAAGAAATTTAATGACATATTGCATTAGGCAAATCTGCTCCACAAGACCTCTTAAAGTGTTCAAGAGCAAAGATGTCAGTTTGAGGACTAATGTGCACCTTATCTAAGCCACTATATTCTCAATCACCTCATATGCATGTGAAATTTGGACAGAGAATAAGAAAAATGTTAGGATAGTTGATGCATTTGAGTTATGGTTTTGGAGGAGAATACTAAAAGTACCATGAATAGCCAAAAGGACAAACCAATTTGTGTGAAAGAAGTACAAGTGGAGGGTCAGAGAAAAAGAGGAAGCACCCCAACTAGATGGATTGATATAGAGGCAGCAGCAATGCACTCAAAAGTAGGAAAGAGTGATGTTGGCACAGAAGTTCTGTTGTGCATAGGGTCACTCTGAGTTTGTACCTACTCAATTGCACTTAATGACAACAACAATTGCTGTCATTTTGCTGTGTCTTTTTTGTTTGTGGTGCTGCTCTTTTGCTTTTTCCACATAATTTTCTGTATTGAGTTTGTTTTGTTGGTTGGTTTCCTTGTCATCTCTATTACTTTTGTTTTAATGTTTTCTTAATCTCTGTGATTTTCTCCATATTTATTTTAATAAGAAGGTGTCCTAAATTTCTTTGAGGTAGAGTATACACTTTTTCTTCCTTCCTGGAGTTTACAACTACATGTTTTTGTGTGTTCTTTTAGCTTCTTGAATTTTTATTTTATCATCTTTCATGACATTAGGAAAGTTTTTTACCAAGAATTCTCTGATAATTTTCACTGTGTCTTTGTGTGTATGTGTGTCTTCCTGGTTTGAAATTCTGAACTCTTGTAAGTTATTCTTCATGATGTCTCACATAAATCTTAGGTTTTATTTGGACTTCTTCCTTCTCTTTTATGATTGTTCTTCTAGAATACTAGCATTGAATGATTTACTTTCAAGCTCACTAATTCTGTCTTTTATTGATGCCAATATAAAATTTTGTCCTTTCAATGTTTTATCCATTCCTTAAATATTAGTATTAATCATACGGATTTTATTTTCAAGTTTTGTATTGTTTCTAATTTTTAATTTATTTTGTCAATTTGTTTTTGTAGTGTTTTTCTAAAGTTTTCTAAAGTTGTGTGGTGTTTTTGTTTGTTTGTTTGTTTTGTTTTGTTTTCCTGTGTTCTCCTTGTTTTCCTCTATAGATTTTCCTATCTTTCTCTCAATCATTTGTGACAGTTAAGATTTGGTGTCAATCAGACCAGACCAAGATTCCCAGTGATTTTGAAATGAAGATGTGGTGATTTCCCATTATGAGATTTGCTATAAGCAGCCAATCAATTGAAAATAAACTTTTTCTAGGGTGTGGCCTGCTTCCAATATAGTGGACAAAGTTTCATCCCTTTTCTGCTGTGTCTGGATTTTGCATCTGGCTTGTCATCCAACCTCTGTTTCCTTAGAATTGAGCTCTATTGCCTGCTGAATTAATTTACAAAATATTTCCTTATGATTTTGTTTCTTTATAACCATTTCCTTTACCAAATGTCTTAGTCTGGGTACTCTAGAGAAACAAAACCATTTAAGCTTATATATGCATATATAAAGAGAGGTTTATATCAAGGAGTTGTATAGTTGTGAAAATCCCATGTATTTTGGTCAGATGTCAGGATGGAGGCTTATGAGTCACATAGCTCCAGGACTGATTAATCAAGGCTGTTGATAAAGTCAATGGTACTTTATCAGCAAAGAATAACATGTACCATTTATCCCTAAAAGGTGAAGTATAAATTGTGACTCAGGATAAAGTATGCTAACTCAAAAAGAACTACTTAATTTTTTTAATGTGTACAAACAGAAATCTGGTTTATGTGTGTGGGAATGTCAATTAAGGATTTGTGATGATGGTTCAGGATCATAAGGCTGGACAAGTCTGATTTTATTGATACAGGCCCCATAAGCACAATTTCTTCATTAAGGATTTTAGCATAAGTGGTTAGGAGAAGATCTAATGGATTACTTGGTTGGTTCACTGAAGCACGAATTGCCTGGGGGCATATAATAAATCAACTTGAGGTACCAGACCTGCCTGGGCATTCTGTAGAGAAAGAAATTCAAAGGATTTGGGATTTTGGCATGTTAAAATGTATTTGTCAGGATAGACCCATAATCACACAAGGAGAGTTCAGAGGACTCACCTTTTACTATAACAGTGAGTAGCAAGATTGTGAAATACTGTGGGAACTTCACTAATTGGATTAAGACACGTAACTACACTAAGTGTCTAAGACACTAATTCTAGGAGACTGGTTCATTGGTTTTGCTTTTCTAGCACACCCAGCTAGAGTGGGGACATAAGGAGGTAACGTGATTAATGGAATCTTAGCTAAGGTCTGTATTACAGTGGGTCCCTGATCACAACCTGCAATAATTCCCCCAGTTCCATAATGCATAATTGGAGTAGATATATTCAGCAGCTGACAAAACTGGCATAACATTTGGAATAGACATATTCAGCAATTGGATTCCTGAAATGTGGAATAAGTGCTGTTAAGTAACAAAAAGCCAAGTGGAAGCCATTAGAATTGCCTCTACCTAGGAAAATAGTAAACTGAAAGCAATATCACATTCCTGTCTGGATTCCAGAGATTAGTGCCACCATCAAGGACCTGAAGGATGCAGGGATGGTGATTTCCACCACTTCCCCTTATAACTAACCTATCTGGCTTGTGCAACATAGATAGATATTGGAAATGAGAATGGACTAAAATAAACCTAACCAGGTGTTGATTCTAATTGTAGCTACTGTTCCAGATGTTGTTTCATTGCTTGAGCAAATTAATGTATCTCCTGGTATCTGGTATGCAGGTGTTGATCTAGCCAATGCCTTTTTCTCAATTTCAGTTTCTAGAGATCACCAGAAACTTTTTGCTTAGTTTGGCAATGTCAAAATATTTTTTTGCTACCCTACTTCAGGGTCATATCAATTCTCTAATACTACGTCACAATCTAGTCCTCAGAGAACTTTATTGTCTATCTCTGTCACAATAAATCATACTGGTCCATTATATTGATGGCATTATGTTGCTTGGACCTAGTTTAAAAAAATGTATATCAGTGATTCTAGATTTATTGGTCAACAATTTGAGTAAGATAGGGTAGACAACTAACCTGACACAAATTCAGGTGCTTTCCATCCTAGTGAAACTTCTTGGGGTTCAGTGCCATGGAACCTGTCAAGATAGTCTTACTACAGTGAAGGCTGTTATTGCATATGGTCCCTCCCACAACTAAAAAATAGAGGCACAGTGCCTGGTGGGCATCTTTGAATTTATGAGAAAACATAACCCTCATTTAGATGTACTACTCTGGCATATTAATCAAGTGACTTGGTGCTCAGAACAAGAGAATACTACAGCATATACAGGATTCTGGTGTGGTGCTAAGGGGTTAGCATGCTGGATTTCAGGGTCTTTGTGAACCTCAAGGTAGTCAGTTCAAGCTCACCAGCTGCTCCTCAGAAACCCTATACAGGGTTGCTTTGAGTCAGAACAAACTCGTTGGCACTTAACAACAACATAAGCTGAACAGCCATTTGGACCATATGACCCAACTGATCCATTAGAGCTTGAAATATCAGTGACAGAGATGCAATTTGAAGTCTTGGGCAGGTCTCTACTGGTGAATCCCAGAGCAATCTCCTAGAATTTAGAACAAAGCCCTGCCATCCTCTGCAGATATTTACTCTCCTTATGAAAAACAGTTCTTAGCTTGTTACTGGGCCTTAGTAGAGACTGAACGCATCACCACTCCACCAATCCCTCCCCCAAGATAGATTCAAACCTATACCTCCTTTTAATCAGGCCCTCCTAGAAATGTTAGTGGATCCAGGCATAGCCCATTTGAGCGCTTCAGTATATTAAGAAGGAAAGCAACAGTTTTGGCCCTAAGCATCAAGACAAATTTCAATGTTAAATCTCAGTAACTATTGTTCTGTATTATTTAAATGCACACATAGCACCATGTAACTGGGCCTCACATCACACATTCAAAGGCTATATCTACAGCCCTTATCTCCCATAGAAGGGAAGAAGGAGGTTCAGTATAACATGTCTGCCTAGTATGCCATCTTGCCAGGCTCACATTTTAAGTCTTTTGGCTGTTTTCCTGTACTTTAGCTTTGACATTAGTTTGAGATTTGTTATTTTGTACTGTTGTTGTTAAGTGTCAAAGATTCTGTTCTAACTCATATAAACCCTGTATAGGATTTTAAAGGCTGTAAACCTTTAAAGTAGCAGAAGACCTCATATTTTTCCAACAGAGCAGCAGCTTGTTGTTGTTGTCAGGTGCTATCGAGTTGGAACCGACTCGTAATGACCCCATGCACAGCAGAATGAAACAATGTC
>NW_006409038.1:577670-579788 GCF_000296735.1 Chrysochloris asiatica | reverse complement strand
ACCACAGACTGCCAAAAGAAAAAACATATTTATGTTGGAGGAAGTGAAGCCAGAGTGCTCCTTGGAGGTCAAGATAGCCAAACTTTGTCTCTTATACTTCGGACATATTGTCAGAAGGGACCAGTCGTTGGAGAATGATATCATATTTGGTAAGGGAGTGGGTAGAGAAAAAGAGGAAGACCCCAGTGAAATGGATTGGCAAAGTGGCAGCATCAATGAGCTCAAGTGTGGCAGCAATTGTGAGGTTGGCCCAGGACCTGACAGTGTTTTGTTCTGTTGTGCATAGGAGCACTATGAGTCAGTACCAACTCGATGGCACCTAACAGCAACAATGATATTCAATTCAAATTTTGTCTATCATGGACCTGTTTTAATTTTATTCAGCCTCAGACTGCTCTTGCATGTGCATAAGTGATGGTCTGGTCCACAGTTTGCCTCTGGCCTTGTTTTGGCTGATGATGTGGAGTTTTGTCACTATGTCTTCCCACAGATATAGTCAATTTGAATTTTATGTATGCTGTCAGTTGTGGTATGTTTTTGTTGTTATGTGCCATGGAGTTGGTTCCAACTCGTAGTGACCCTATACAGGGTTTCCGAGGCTGTAAATCTTTATGGGAGCAGAAAGCCTCATCTTTCTCCCGTGGAACAGCTGGTAGTTCCGAACTGCAGACCTTGCAGTTCACAGCCCGATTTGTAACCACTATGCTACCAGAGTTCCCTCAGGTATGGTATAGCCCTCTTTTATATTATTTACTGAAGGACCTTGCGCCAGATCAACAAAATGGCATTGCAGCTATCCCCAAGTAGTGCTGAGTAAAGTCCTGCTTAAGCTTCAGGTGTCCAGAAACCTTAAGTCTTTTTACACCAAGAGACAACCCCCCTCTCCCCACCCCCCCACCCCCTGTAGATTCAGATTTCAAGAAAATCTCCATAACCCCACCCATTGGAAACTCACTAGAACTGTACCCAGGACCACACCACCTTAACTACCCCAGTCTGTAAGAAACAGGCATGCTTTTGGTCTCTTTTGGTGACTTAGAGTACCCCCTCCCAGGTTTACTTTCTATAAATCTGCCTGCTGTTGAAGCCAAGTCTCTCTCCTCATCTCTTTCTTTCTTATTTCTTACATTTATAAAAGTATTTGCAATGAAAATTCATCAGTCTTTCAAGATTCTATCATGCAATCTCCAGTACCATTTTTATCACCAAGGCCACATTTTCTAACTTGTGATCCTTCCTTTTTGTTTCAAACTTTTGCATTCCAATCACCAGTAATTATGAATATATCTTTATTGTATGTTTGATCAATTTCAAACTGAAAAAATTGCTAACATTCTTATTCATCCTCTTTGACTTTAGTTGTTGGTGTCTTCCAACCGGAGAGGCTTATCTTCCTGCACCATATCTGACAATAATCTGGAGCTATTCATCATGTTTCAATATTCAATATTCTGTTACTATATGACATTTACACTGCTATTCATAAGGATTTCAGTGGCGAAACATTCAGAAGTTGTCTGTCACCCTTTCTTACTAGTCTATCTGTCTTAGTGTGGAAGCTCAGCTGAATCCTGTCCACCATGGTGACATAACTTCTATTATCAGAACAACATGCAAGTCAGCATGGCATGACAAATGAACAGATGAGTGTTGAATTCCTACTCATGATCATAAACATCATGTATAGACTCCTCATTCTGCTTGAATTACTGATAGTAGTCAATGTGATACTATTTATCTACTGAAAGAAAGCACTGTTGATGAAGGCAGAACAAACTGGTTTAGTTTCCAAATAATTGTGCTGAGTGGGATAAAAACTTATCAATACTGAATATATATTGTATGAATCCATTTATCTAGCCAGGACATCACGTCTGTGGTATTAATATTTTTATAATATTGGTTATGGTGATGATTTCATATATGTTTATACATGTCAAAAATTATTAAGATGTGACATGTGATATATATTTGTGTGGTGTTGTGTGTTAATGTGCCAGACTGCAAAGCCATTTGAATTGCAAAGGTGGCAATTCAAGCTTACCAAATGCTCCTCAGAAACCCTATACAGGGTCACTATGAGTCAGAACTGACACTATAGCACATATCAACAACATA
>NW_006409038.1:575138-577495 GCF_000296735.1 Chrysochloris asiatica | reverse complement strand
AGTCCCTCCTCAGAAACCCTATTCAAGTCAGGGTCCCTATGAGTCTGAAAGGACTCGAGACAAATGGTGAAAAAAGAAAAATCATGAATTTTGTCTTCTGTTATTAATAATTTATTAAACCCATTCAATGAGTTCTTAGTATAAAATACTGTATTCAAATAATAGATGAAATAAATATAATTTTGTTAAAACTATTTTTAATTATTCGGGTTTTTGTGCTTATTTTGGTTTAGAAAAATTGTGTTTGTTGTTCTAATTGAGTCTGGCCTCTGCTTACCCTATCATGCCAGAATTTAGTACCAAGGATACGCTGGTTTTATTTAAAAAATGAAAAGTGCTTTCCTACCCCCATACTTTCAGAAGAACTTATAAACAAGGAATATTAATTGTCCTCATATATTTAATATCGTTGCCCTATAAAGCAATTTGGACTCATGCTTACCTATGATAGACTATATTAAATTTCACTAGAAATTAATTTTTAAACTTTAAAATTTTGTTTTGATAATAAAAGTTTGCTGCATTTTGTCATCTGGGCTAAGTTATGGAGTAAGGTTGTTGTTTTTCTTTTTTCTCCATTTGTCTCCTGTTGATGTTAGGTGCCATCGAGTTGTTACCAACTCATAGTGACCCTATGCTCAGAAGAACAAAGCACTGCCCAATCATTCACCAACCTCATAATCATTGCTATGTTTGTGCCCATCACTGCTACCAATCTGCTAATTCATCTCTATGTTTTTGTGTGCTGGAAAATCAGTTCCAATTCATAGCAACCATGTATAGGGTTTCTGAAGTGGTAAATGTTTATGAGAGCATAAATTTCATATTTCTTCTGCACAGTGAGTGGGTAGTACATTTCAAATGCTGATCTTGCCATTACCAGCTTAATTCATAACTCTACTCCACAAGGGCTCCTTAAAATTATATGCTATAGCTATACTTACATAAAATTTTAAAAAAGTATATATATTCATGCATGTATAGTAAAAGGGTGGGAGAATATATTTATGTATATGCAAACCTTTTCAAAAAGAAACACGAACAATGAAAAACATTTAATGCAGTATTATAAGGTCTGAAATAGGCTTTTAGTAATTCTTATTGAAGACTAATATGAACAATTTGTATTTTCCAGTTGACTGTGACTTTTCTGAAAAGCTTTGTGGGAATAAAGGATTATAATCACAGTTTGCTTTTTTCAAGATATAAAATGAGCCAAATTTCCCTTTGAGAGAATTCCACTTTTCTGTACAAGCAAGTGAAACATTAGCATGTTTCTAGAAAGGTTATCACAATCACCATCCTAGAAGGTGATGAGCTAATGACATTCTACTCTATTCTTTAGGTTTGCTATGAATCTGAATTGACTTGACAGCAGTTGAGTAAATCAGCTATCTATATATCAACTATTTAACAATCTAAAAGTTAAAAAATATATAAATGTACATGTATGTTTAGAAGAATGATGGTTAACATTTCTTCTATTTACAGTATGTTTCAAGCACAAGCATGAATAACTCCCAAAATCGGAGTATGGTTGTTCTCTTGTACTTGTATTCTAATCTAGTGTTTAATATTAAGGGACCTTTGAATTACACATCTTAGCTTTAAGTTTTCTGAATTCCTGAGATCCATGGGACTAAAGTATATAAATATATAAATCCCTGAAGACTCTTAGGTAAATGGAACTAAGGGGTTATTATTTTCCAGGAATGAAATTAGCCAGATTTCCCTTTGAGGGAATTATACTTTTCTGTAAAAGTATGTCAAATGCTGTCAGGTTTCCACAAGTGTTATGACAATCTCTATCCTAGAGGGAGATGAGCTAATGACATTCTCTTTTCAAAATGTACCTCAGCAGCTAGTTCTCCAATACAGACACACCATTCCAGAGTTCCATCTGGGTAAGTGTCCTTCTAGTTCTCATGTTAGGAATAAGGAAGTTTGTGTAGGGAGAAACGTTGATCTCATTTACTACATTTCTAAGACTGCATTAGATTAACCCTGAGGGCACTGCTTCAGCACACTGGACAGCAGATTTTTTCCTACACAGTCTATTATGCATATCATTAGGCTTTCTCCTCCCACAAAGTTTTAAAAAAGTCTCAGAAATCCGATACAGGTTTAGTACAAGTTGAGGCCAACTCAAAAGCACTTAGAAACAATAACAGCAATATTATTATGCACTTTTAATGTAATCTGTATACATTATATGGTTCACTTATTACATATGTGTAATAAGGAGCTCTGGTAGAGTAGTGGTTATGACTTGGGCTGTGAACCTTAAGGTCAGCGGTTCGAAACTACCAGCCGCTCCGCGGGAGAAAGATGAGGCTTTCTACTCCCGTAAAGATTTA
>NW_006409038.1:564927-575038 GCF_000296735.1 Chrysochloris asiatica | reverse complement strand
GGAACCAACTCTACAGCACTTAACAACACATATATATGTTTTCTTCTAGCATTTTTAATTATTATTAAATATTGCTTAAAAGAAGATATTTTTAAATGATCTATTTCCACAGTTTGTGTTTCCATCAAAACTGAAAAGATAATCAAAATTTTCTTATATATAGCTATTAGTCTAATTTTGTAATCTATGTGTGCATGTGATTAATATTTTTTGTTTATTTTTAACTAAATATTTGTAACACTTGAAATTAAAGGAATTGTGTGTTTCAAATTGCTCACTGTATATAATAATTATAGCAAAATTTTAGAATATAATAGTGTGGATATATATGAAATGATTTTGTCTTTTTATATCAAAATAATGTTAAATTATGGCTAGATGAGGCCATATACATTGCAACATTGTACAATATTACAGATGACATTCGAGACAAATAATCATCTAACATCATCTATCTGATCATTATAGAATAAGTTTACTAATTCATATTCATAGGCCAGTGTATTAAGTATGCATTTTAGATATTATATAATACATCATGTATACTGATTTCAATCCTGTAATAATGTAACCACTATTATCATATTGTTTTAGAAGAGTATACAAAGTTTTATTTTGTAGCAACCATAATGAAGTCCTGGTGTGGCGCTGTGGGCTAATGTGTCAGATTGCAAAGTCGTTTGAACTGCAAGGTCGGTGGTTCAAGCTCACCAGCTGCTCCTTGGAAACTATATAGGGTTGATTTGGGTCAGAATTGATTCAGAGGCACTTAACAACAACAACAACATATTATATTATGATGCTTGGAAGAAAATTATTGTTCTGTGTTCAAAATCTCACTCTAACTTCCAGAAAGCCCAAGAGACATACTCATTAATGTCATAATCATTTCAGATGTGAAATTAGATATGCTTGGTATTCATTTGCTTTTTTTTTAGTGCACTTCAATGATAACCACGTATTTCTTATTCTTGCATTCTGTTCAAAGGACTCCTCTGTTTCATTCCTGGACTTTCTTCTGTCCTTGTGTTAAGAAGAATGATCATCCTACCAATGGGTGTGTGTCAATCATCTGATGACTCTTGGCTTTACAATATTCTCCATCACTATGCGTGTGTTTCAGAGCCTAAGAACATTGCTGTTAAGTGCAGTCGATTCTACTGAGACTTATAGCGACCCTGTATAGTGTTTCCAAGGGATGGCTGGTGAGTTTGAAGCACTGACCTTGTGGTTTTAACCAATGTTTTGGCTCAGTGCTTTATTCCATAGCACCATATCAGGACTATTTAAGAACATTGTTGTTGTTGTCAAGTGAGTTGGTTCTGACCCATAGTGACCCTGCATAGGGTTTCTGAGGAGTGACTGGAGAGCTTGGACCACCAACCTTGCAGTTCCAACTGATTTTGCAGTCCAGCACATTAACCCACAGCATCTCACCAGCACTCCTTTAAGAACATTAGGAATGACTTTTGATTAGAGCAATATGGGGAGTTGATTTGTTACTTTATTCTTTAGCTACCAGAGGAACATTCTCATTTTCCCCTACATTTGTTATTCCATGGGAGAGAGGTTTTTTTGTGTTGTTGTTTGTTTGTTTTTTGAGGTTATTGGTATAGCAATTACTTCTCCCAAACTAGCATTTAGTTTCTTCCTTACTATGGAGTCCTGGTGGGGCAATTTAGGATTAGGGCAGAACTGCAAGTTTGGTTTGATTACAAGGTCAGTGGTTCACACTCACCAGTCTTTTCTCAGAAATCTCAAACTGAGTCATTATGAGTCAGAACTGACTCAAGGCAGTTAGCAACAACAACAGAATTATCCTACCACATTGTTATTTCCGGAGTTTCTTTCCATTTTGATCTCTTTGTGAGCCTTGTAGAAGTACCCTGAAACTCATATCTACTCTGTGGCTATCACTGTTTTCTGAAGCACAAAAATGAATGTTTTCCTAATTGATGTATCAGGCTATCCTGACTTCACTTAAGATCCTAAGAACACTAATCCATCATTTCTATAACCATCATATCCTAAGCACAGTTCATACATTTCTTATGACCATGGGGATATACAGATAAGAAAACAGATAATTATAGATATTTAAATATTACATTTAATTTTCCTAAATTATTTGATTTTTTAATAGCTGACTGTTAAATTTTTTCACAGTATTTAAATGCACAATAACAATATTTAGAGATACACTCATATGCTTATAAAGTATAAACAGACAAGCTGTATGTTTTTCCGATAATGCTGCATAATCCATAAATTGTGGTGAGAGCTGGATTATTAGATTATTCTTTTGCATTATCCAATTATGTTGCATGTAACATTATAGTAAGGTGCAACTGTGACATTTGAAAACTCAAGAATTAATATTATAGTAAGTGTGTCACTTAATAAATTGAACAAGAATGATTAATTATTTACTAAATCAAATGTACTAGACTATTTTACATTTTCAGTTGTTTACTGAAATGATTTGTGAGGGATCTATGTTTTAGAACGAAGTCCTGGTGTGGAGCTGCAGGGTAATGCACTAGAATGCAAAGTCAGTTTGAACCACAAGGTCAGTAGTTCAAACTCATCATCCTCACCTTGGAAACCATATACAGGGTCACTATGAGTCAATGCACTTAAAAACAATGGCACTTAAAAACAACAAATATTTTTAAAGCAAACAAATAAAAATTATTTCATGATTCAACAAGCACAGTTTAATAAGAGTCTAAAGCTGTATGTTACAGAAACAAGTAAAATCGAAAACTTCTTCCTCACTTTTCTAGTGAATTTTATGTCACAGGGAAGCTGTTAAGATCTCATTTTGTCCTCTGAACAAATACATGATACAGCATCTTTAATTTTTCCCAAATAATAGCAGTGACTGGGAAAAAGAAATATAAGCTATATTATCTAAATCCATAACAGCTATTGTGTATCATAAATCAACTTGGAGGAGACTGGTGGATACAAATTGATAACTGACTATGTCAACCATCTTGTTGTAATAACTTATTGGTAAGGATCTTGCTTTGACATACATTCTAACTGAACAAATATAACTGATAACTGATTGTGTGTCAATATTCACAGTTACACTGAAAATAAAAGTTGCTAGAAGTTAATATACGACCCAGGTGTTTAAAGCAACACAAACATGAGTAAAAAATAAATTCATTTTGATAGTTGAAAGGTTTGACAAGGATTTTGATAAATGGATGAGTTAATTAATATCAATCCATAAATTCTGGTAATGATGACAATCTGTATATAGAAGATGATGTTGTTGATATATTGAAAGTGATAGACTTCTCTGGTTATGTCTTTTGTCTTTCTCACCAGATGTCTACAATAAGCTTCGATTTCTTAATTATGATAAATACTTTTCCTGAGTATGTTGCTATAAGAAATTTCTTTTATTTCCAAGTTGGTATTGGTGTCTCTGGAAACACCATCCTTTTGATCATCCATACCTGCACATATTTTCTAGATCACAGGTCAAAGCCCACAGATTTGACCGTTAGTCTCTTGGCCCTCACTCACATGGCAATGATCTTCACCACTGTGTTCATAGTGTCTCCAGACATCTTAGGGTTACAGAGTGTTCAGGATGACTTCGCAAGTAAGGCTTTGCTCTACTTGAAGACAGCACTGAGGAGTCTTTCTGTCTGCACCACCAGCCTGCTCAGTGTGATCCAGGCAATCACCATCTGCCCTAGGAGCTCCTGGTTAGCAAAGTTTAAGTATCAACCCTGTTACTATATCTTGTGTTTATTTATTGTCTTCTGGGTCATTACAACACCCATAAGTGGTATCATGATTATCTATACTTCTGCTATCCCCAATGGAACCAAGGAAAATATTTTGGTTTTCAGTGAACACTGTGCTATTTGGCCCATGAAACACAGCTACAGTTACCTTATGTTCATAATGTTCATATTTAGGGATGGATTCTTTATAGTAACCATGATTTTCTCCAGTGGCTATATGGTGACTTTCTTTTATAGACGTAAGAGACAATCCCAGTACCTTCATAGCAACTGTCTTTCCCCAAGAGTATCTCCAGAGGAAAGAGTCACCAAGAGAATTCTGATGTTCATAATACTATTTGTGATGTTTAACTGGTTTGTGTTTCTTTCAACATTTCTTTGGTATGTATTGTTCTTAAATGATACTATTCAAACATATTTTCAGCTAATCATAGTAAATGGCTATTCCTCAATGAGTTCTGTCATATTAATTAGTTCAAATAAGTATATAGTCAAGGTTTCTTTCACTTTATGGTGGAAGAACATTCAAAGAGTAATATTTTGATAATGGGTATTTTCAAATAAAATATATCACACAGACATAAAATATTGTTTGTCCATATATACATATGTATGTATATAAATTATATAATTAAAATGTTAATTTTGTGGTTTGCTTTTGAATTAACTATGAAACATAACATTGCATTTCTTCTGTTGTTCCTGAGTAAATTTGATTTATATAAAAGAAAATACATTCCACTTGAAAGGACGAGCAGACCAGCCTGGAGCAGCTAAGACAAAAGATGCTTCTTGAAAGAAAGACCTATGGGAAAAACACAAAACAATATAGGCAGGCAGACTGTTACTATAAGAACAAGCACGTTGCTTGCCCAGGAGACATCAAGGCAAGTGGTTGGGTCCCCTCAGTGCAAACCCTCTACCAAGACTAAGACTCAATGGGAATACACACTATGATTGGTGACCACGTTCATCACCGATAAGGGGAAATGAGGGAAAAATAGCAATGAAACTGCAAGCTAAGCCCTAAAATGTTCAATAGATTCCTGTGGACCTGAGTGGAGACCTGGTTGGCCAGCAGTGTGGCAAGACCTGGGGATTCTTGGGCCCAGAGTCAGTGACATAGCCACAGAGGACTTGAGTGGAGAGTAAAGCATCCAGCTGATAAGAAGAGAGGGCATATGCATAAAAACACCCATACTTGCAGATAATACCCACTTGACCTGACTTCAATTACTGGATGAATAGAGCTCAAGTAGAAAAAGAAAGAAGAGGAAAAAAAAAAGAGTAATCTGATACAATTTGATGAACTTGACCTACACATATGGATGTGGTAACTCAAAAGAGGGAACAAATCTTTACAGCAAGGATCATTCCCACCCGCTCCATACACAGAGTAGACAGGGATGGGCAACTTGGACATTGGCTATCCAAAATGGCCGGGGGAGGTGCTACGAAGGCAAGAAGTGACTGGTTTACAAGCTTTCAAGAGGGAACCTAGATTCAGAGGGCATGAAGGAAGGTAGAATCTCCATTTAGTAGTATCCAATCTGTCTAGGTGGGGCTGATGAAATGTGTATAGATCTCTTGTGATACAGTAGTGAATAATTGTTATCAGGACTGATTGTGAGGGTTGGAAATGTAAAGGTAAATGTTTTGTAGCAAGGAGGGGAGTGACTAACTTTTCAGTCTAGGAATGGAGGTCCCTGGTACCATCAAGGGAGAAGAGTGGAGAGCAGGAGTGTCCTACCCAGTGAAGCAGTGATGCCTGAGATGGAGGCAGAGACGATGACGTGGAGAGATGGAGCAGCTGGAGACTTTAGACACAGAGAGGGAGAGGGGCTTGTGCTGACGACCAGGGGGCAAGCTTGTAGGGTATAGCCTTTTGTTGGTTGATGATGCATGGAGGGAATTATAATAATGACAATGAAATGATATACAACAGGAAAAGTGTAAAACCAATGTTCTCCCATGTAAACTATCATCACATGATTCACAATAAAACATTGAAAAAAAAAAAAAAGGAAATACAGTAATGCATGGAAAGCTGGATTCTATGTAAGTCAGTTAACTATTTGAGAAGGAAACTTACTGGGTATTTATAAGGTAAAATTCTTAATAGAAATCTTTAGAAAAGTGATAAGAACCCTATTAAAGCCAGAAAATCTGTGAGACCCAGAAAAGATAGTGTGTTGATTCCGACTCGTAACAACCCTGCATAGGGTTCCTGAGGCTGTAAATCTTTCCAGGGAATGACTGGTAGTTTTGAACTGCTGACCTTGAGGAAAGCAGCCCAACTTGCAACCACTATGCCACCAGCACTTTTTAGTTTTCAGCTCTCAGTGTTTTCACTAGAATACTATAATCTACTGAGTAGATCTTAGTGCTTCCTAATGGGATACATTTTCTTGTCTGTACTTTGGAGCTGTGGGTTAATGTGCTGGTCTGCAAAATCAGTTTGAACTGAAAGGCCAGTGGTTCAAGCTTACCAGTTGTTCCTCTGAAACCTTGTAAAGGGTTGCTATGGATCAGAACTGATTCGATGGCATTTAATGAAACAACAACAAATAATATTCTATTTGAGTTATTGTGTCTTAAGTTGTATGTTTGTGCATGTGTATGTGTGTGTTTGAGTGTGCATGTTTGAAATCTTCTTTTTTACTCCATATTTAAGTATGTTTCATCTGGTACACCATTCCAATGTAACTGTTAGTGCCCAAGTACTTAGAAGTATTGATACCATGGATTCTACCATGCCTTTGTTAAATGTGCTTTTTGGTTGAACAGCTATTAATGTGATTTGAGTTCAGCATCAGTTCATTTGTAGTTAAGTACTCTTCTCTCTCTTCTAACTTCTGGGTGCCACTCTTGTTATTCTTCATTTTTCTGATAATTTGACTAAATAAGAATATAATTTTATTTACTCACTTGTGATTTTATGAGTTTTCCAAATAGAAAAATATATGTGTTTTATTATCAGTTATAGAATTTTAAGCTATTTCCTTTATGACTGTTGTTCTCACTCTCATTCTCTCTAACTTCCCTTCTAAAATTCTTTTGACACTCTTGGTAGTCCTTTACAGAGAGGTGCATGTATTGCTTAATGTCTATATGGATATTTCCCATTTCTCATTTAATCTGTGTTGAAACTTGGGTAGTTTATTCATCTCATACTCCACAAATTTGATGTGTTTTTCAAATAGGATAAATTATATCTACCCTGAGCCACTGAGTTTGCTTATTTTCCTTATGTATTTATTATCATTCTCTTGCACTAGAATATTACTTTAATTAGATCATTTATGCCTTGTTTTATAGTTCTCTATTATATCCTGGTAGTGTAGTGGTTACGAATCGGGCTGCGAACTGCAAGGCCAGCAGTTCGAAACTACCAGCTGTTCCGCAGGAGAAAGATGAGGTGTTCTACTCCCGTAAAGGTTTACAGCCTTGGGAACCCTGTACAGGGTCGCTATGAGTCGGAACTGACTCCACAGCACATAACAACAACAACAATTATATCCTATGGAGTCCCGGTATGGCACTGTGGTTTAATGCACTGCACTGCAGAATTGGTTTGAACTTCAAGATTGGCTGTTCAAGCTCACTAGCTGCTTCTTGGAAACCCTATAATAGAAGTACTATAGGTCAGAACCAATTGAGCCATTAACAATAACAGGATTGTATCCTATAAAACCAGATGAGTTTCATGCTATATAGTCTATTGAAATATAATTATGAAATGCATGAATAAGTACAGCAGACAATATGGTAAAATGATTGAAACCATCTTTGTCTTTTTGTATCAATCAGCATTGCTGTGTATAAAATGGCTTAAAGTAAGGTTTTAAACAAAATACTTGTTTTTCTCACTTACCTATGCGTCCATTGATCAGTTCTGTTAATTTGGGTCAAATTTAATTAATCTGTGACAAACTTGGTTTCTCTGAAATAGATCAACTCATACCTCACTAGCTGGAGTCTGGTTGTGTCTGACTATTCTAAGATGGTTTCAAACAGATGTCTGGCAGTTTTCTAATTATCAACTAAAGTATCAGTTGGGCATGTAGGCTAGACATGTTCTTGTGGAAATGTTAATGTTTTCAGACAGACAGCAATATAAAAAAAAAAGAGACATACTAGTTCTTAACTTAGAAGTAATGCAATGTTGCCTTTGTTGTGGCATTATAGTAAATTAACCAAAGAAAATCTGAAGGTCATAATACACTCAGTGAGTGAAAAAAAATGCATTATATCTTGATGGAATTTGTTGACATTTTTTACTATTGGCCATGTTTGATGATTTCAAGTGAAAATACTCAACATGCACACAAACACACATAACACGTAGAGTTGAAGCCATAAGATATAAACATTACTATTCAATCAGACTGCAGTTGTTGTTTTATTTTTCCTGTTGGTCTTTCAAGAACTATCTTATGTTCTTCCAGCCACTCCAGGCTGTTCTGCTTGTCCTTTCAAGTGGAGATTTCCCACCTCAAAAGATTCTGAATTCTGTTCAGGATCCCACCTATGCAATGCAAAGGCTCCACAGGAAGCCTCCTTCATTGAGCATGTTGTAGCCCCATCCCATTTTAGGTATTCCAATCAGTATAGGCAGAAGATGGACTTACAAACTTTTTATGGTGATATTTCTGGCTAATCATTTCTCTCCCCCTCAAGTGTCTATTTTACAATGATATACCAGGGAAACCAAGATTCAAAAGATAGCCAAGAATATTAACATTATTCCCACCCTTTTCCCCATTCCAACCATGTCTCAATCCATGTATCCCAGAGTCCTGTTGTTCCAAGGTGGTACATACATCATTAATTGTATCCCAGAGTCCTGTTGTTCCAAGGTGGTACATACATCATTAATTGTATCCCAGAGTCCTGTTGTTCCAAGGTGGTACATACATCACTAATTGTCTTTGCCCCACTTAGCCCATGCAAACCTGCCTAATTGTTCTCCCATCAGCCTTGTTCTTCCATTCCCCTCCCCCTTTTTGTGTATTGCCCCCTCTCAAGCCCCCAAACTACCTTGTGTCAATTCCCTATCCTGTGCTCCACTTTCTACTCACTCGCCTCACCCCACCACCCAGTAACCAGCAAAGGATTTTTTTCTTTCCCCCATTTAGTATGGGGGAAATGAAAGAAAAAAAAAATACTGTTTCTTAGTATTTTACAATAGGGGTCCTATACAGTATTTCTCCTATACAGACTAATTTCACTCAATATAATGTACGCAAGGTTCATCCATGTTATGCGGTGGCTTACAGCTTCCTTGTTGTTCTTCAATGTAGCATAATATTCCATTGTGTGTATGTACCACAATTTTCTTCATGGGCACTTAGTATGCTTTCATCTTTTTGCTATTGTAAATAGTGCTGCTATGACCATTGGTGTGCATATATCTACTCACATCATGGCTCATATTTCTTGTGGGTAAATACCAAGTAGAGGAATTCCTGGATCATAAGGTATTTTATTTCCAAACTTCTAAAAAAATACCATATTGCTTTCCAGAGTGTCTGGACTATTTTGCAATCCCACCAGCAAATCAGGAGCGTCCCAGTCTCTCCACATCCTTGCCAGCATTTATTGTCTTCTATTTTTTTTAAACTTTGTTGTTATTGCTGGTGTGAGATGATATCTCATTGTTGTTTTGATTCGCATCTCTCTAATGGCTAGTAATTGTGAACATTTCTTCATATGTTTGTTGGCTGCCTGGATCGCCTCTTTGGTGAAGTGTCTGTTCATATCCTGTACTCATTTCTTAATTGGATTATTTGTGTTTTTCTTGTAGAGGTGTTGTAGTTTCCTATATATTTTAAAAATTAGTCCCTTGTCCAATATTTTGTTGCAAAATATTTTTTTCCCATTCTGTGTGTTCCCGTTTTACTATTTTGGTGAAGTCTTTTGATACACATAAGGTTTAAATTTTTAATGTCCCAACCATCTATTTTGTCTACTTTTGTTTGTGTCGTTTTCAAAATGTTTGGTAGACTGTGTATTCCCTGAATTAGAGCCCTCACATTTGTCCCTATTTTTTCATTGATGACCTTCATAACTCTGGGATTCACATTTAGGTCTTTAATCCATGTTGATTTGGTTTTTGTATAAAGTGTGAGGTAAAGGTCTTGTTTCAATCTTTTACATATCGCTTTCCAGTTCTGCTAGCACTATCTGTAGAAGAAATTATTATCTTCCCATGCAAAAATTTAGGCAATTTTTGAAAATTAGTTGGCTATATGTGGATGGGTTAATTTCTGGATTCTTAATTCTGCTCCATTTATCAATGTATCTTTCATTGTATCAGTACCAAGCTGTTTAGAACACTG
>NW_006409038.1:563772-564358 GCF_000296735.1 Chrysochloris asiatica | reverse complement strand
TTATGGAGGTTTGTTTTGTGGCCTAACATAATGTGAATTATGAAGAATGTTCTATGTGCACTGGAAAAGAATATTTATTTTGCTCTTTTTGGGTTGAATGCTCTGTACACATCTATGAAGTCCTATTGTCTGAATGTGATGTTTAGTTCCTCTGTGCCTTTGTCAAGTTTTTTCTGGTTGTTTTATCCATTTTTTATAGTGGTGTATTGAAATCACCCACTATTATTGCAAATTCATGTATTTCTTCAAATCTTTTAGATTTTGCTTTATATATTTTAGAGCTCTTTCATTGAAGGTATAGATATTTATTAAGTTTATGTTTATCTTGTTCAATTGTCCCTTTAATCATGAGGTAATGTCCTTTTTATCTATAATGCTGGATTTTGCCTTAAAGTTTATTTTATCAGAGATTAGTACTGCCACTCCTGTTTGTTTTTTATTGCAATAAGCTTGGTATATTTTTTCCCATCCTTTGACTTTTAATCTGTTTTTGTGTCTTTGTGTGAAATGTGTCTCTTGCAGAGAGCATATTGAAGGATTTTGTTTTCTTATCCATTCTGCCACCTTCCATCTCCTAACTTGTGCA
>NW_006409038.1:530547-535847 GCF_000296735.1 Chrysochloris asiatica | reverse complement strand
GGTGGGGGGAAATGGTATGCCCTTGTGAGTGCTGTCAAAAAGTAGAAAAAATGGACAATGACAGCTCTCTATGGATAAAATTTGATTGTAGCAAATGCAGCTATGAAACTGAGTTCTTCGGTGTCATTAGGGTTGATAGGATGTGGAACTGCAGAGACCAGGAGATAGAATTTAATTCTTTAAAAAAAGATATTTATTTTTCCAGAATGGACAGCCAAGATTAAATAAGTCAGGAATTTGTGACCCATAAGCATCAATGGTGTTGCTTTTAATTGTTATAGAGTCAGTTCCAACTTATATTAACATAGGATAGTATTTCTTGGAGGGGATGAAGGGTTTGAACAACTGGCCTTGTGGTTCGCACTCAAGTGATGGTAATGTAATGGTGAAAAAACATATCATTTTTTTAGAGGTTTTTCAGGATAATTTTACATAGATAAATTAGATTTAAAAATTCTTTGAAAAGTTTTTACCATGTCACTGGTTGGTTGGTTTGTCTAATGTCTCCTTTGCATTTGTGTTTTAAACACATACATAGCCATATAATAAGTGATTCATTTTAACAAAATCTGCAACCATTTTTTGACATTTCCAAATTTCTCCCAGAATATTATTTTCAGCAATAAGTAATCCAAATTTAAAATCATATAAACAGTTAATATTTTTTAAAACTGTTTAAAAATAAGAATGCACACACATACAAAGGAGCATCAAAAGGTTGGTAGGAGGATAGAATTAAAAGATAATAGAATTTTCTGCAAAACTTTTATTTTATATCTGACTAAAGGAGCTCTGGTAGCATAGTGGTTACCAATCAGGCTGCTAACCTCAAGTTCGGCAGTTCGAAACTACCCATGGTTCCATGGGAAAAAGATGAGGAGTTCTGCTCCCATAAAGATTTACAGCCTTGGAAACCCTGTGCAGGGTCACTATGAGTCGGAATTGACTCCACGGTACTTAACAACAACATCCTGTTGTGGTGCTGTGGGTTAATGCACTGGACTACAAGGTTGATTTGAATTGCAAGGTTGGCTGTTCAAGCTCACGACTTGCTCCTCAGAAATCCTATACAGGGTCTCTATGGGTCGGAACTGACTTTACAGCACTGAACAACATCTATCTATCTATGTATCTATCTATGTATCTATGTATCTATGTATCTATGTATCTATGTATCTATCTATGTATCTATCTGTCTACTTAACACTTGATCAATTTTTTCTTCAGATAGTTTATGCTCAGTTACACAAATACTAATTATACTTGCATATTATATTCATGGCAATGTAAAAATCCCAATGCTTATATTAGGAAGAAAATTTCTATGTCTTCATCAACTGTCCAGCAGTGGTTTAGGCATTGTAGATTGTCCACAGCAAGGGTGGAGAACATCCTGCCCACAGGCAGTAAAAGGCCTGCAAAAATCATTTCAGGTGGCCCTGCCAAGACAACTGCAGGAAGGAGTCACAATTCAATAAATCTAGAAGTTTTTTTCATAGCATTGTAAATTTATATTAAGTGATGCTATAAACATTAAAACTGAATGTTTTAAAATTAAGAAAGATGTGTGACAAGGTTGTATTCTTTCATCATACTTATTCAACCTGTATGCTGAGCAAATAATTTGAGAAGCTGGGTTCTATGAAGAAAACATGGCATTGGGATTGGAGGAAGACTCATTAGCAACCTGTGATATGCAAATGATACAACCTTGCTTGCTGACAGTGAAGAGGACTTAAAACATTTACTGATGAATATCAAAGAGCACAGCCTTCCATATGGATTGCATTTCTATGTAAAGAAAACAAAAATCCTCACCACTGGACCAATAAACAACATTATTATTGAAGGAGAAAAGATTGACGTTGTCAAGGACTTCATTCTTCTTGGAACAACTATCAACACTCATGGAAGCAGCAATCAAGAGCTCAAATGACATATTGCATTAAGCAAATCTGCTGCACAAGAACTTTTTAAAGTGTTGAAGAGCAAAGATGTCAGCTTGAGGACTACGGTGCACCTGACCCAAGCCATGGTATTTTCAATAACTTCATATGCATGTGAAAGCTGAACAGTGAATAAGGAAGACCTTAGAAGAATTGATGCTTTTTGAGTTATGGTGTTGAAGGAGAATATTGAAAGTGCCGTGGGCTGCCAAAAGAACCAATAGATCCATTTTGGAAGAAGTGTAGCCAGAGTGCTCCTTAGGGACCAAGATGGCCACACTTCATCTCTCATACTTTGGCCATATTGTCAGGAGGGAACAGTTGCTGGAGAAGGATATCATGTTTGGTAAGGTGGAAGGTCAGAGAAAAAGAGGAAAACCCCCAATGATATGGATTGGCCAAGTGGCAGCATCCATGGACTCAAGCGTGGCAACAGTAGTGAGGTTGGGTCAGGATTGGGCAGTGTTTCATTATGCTGTGCATAAGGTTGCTATGGGTCGGTACCAACTTGATGGCACCTAACAACAACATAAATATCCAAATGACTGTTGGCAGAAAAAAATTTCCCCACCCCTATTCTACAGAAATGAGTTAGAACCCTAGATCTGACATGAAAGTGTGATTTCTGAGAAGGGACATGGAAAATAATATTAATTATTACCATTTTTAGATGATGGAGAGCCAAGATGTTAAGTCACAGTTATAGAGAGTATGAGCAGCTATTAGCAATCAGAATTGATTGGTTAGAAATTTTCTAGAAAGAATTGGCAAATTAAATTCAAATAACTATTTATCTCTATATTCTACTTTCTATGCATACAGGCCAGGGCATACATAGACAATGGAGAGTCCAAAAAGATCAGACAAAAGTGGTAGTGGTGGTGGTGGTGTGCCATGGAGTTGGTTCATAGTGACTCTGTACAGGTTTCGGAGGCTGGAAATATTTACTGGAGCAGAAAGCTTTACTTTTCTCTCTTGGAGTCACTGGTAATTTCGAAATGCTCCCCTTGCTGTTAGCAGCCTGACTCACAACCACTTTTCTATCAGAGATCCTTTCCGACAAAGCTATACTATGCAAAATGAGTATCTTTATGTTTTGCACATTTTACTAAACTTGTTTCACCCAATGGAATTCTTTTAAAATCATATGTTTCATAAATAGAAAACTAAGCTATTGTGAAATTTGTATTCCGTAAATTAAAAGCAGATCTTATTTCACATTCAACATTGTACTTGTACTAATTTCCACACTTTTCATTTTATTAGCATATTGTGGCTACTTGTTCAAATGATGAAAAGATAATGCAATATAAATATGTCAAAAAAATTTGTGTCATGTTAAACTTAAAACATCTGTTTATATAAAACTTTTGTTGGTTAAATTTATTAGTTAGAGACTTTTCTAGTATGTTTTAGTATTATGAATAGACTTATCTTATTTGATACTGTTAGCTTTCCCTTCTCTGCATTATTAGTAAAGGTGTGTAAGTTCTGGTAAATTCCAGGTAGAGTGACCCTCAGACTTGATGATATAAAAGCAGAAACATAACTTCTGTATACTGTAAGAGACATATAACCTTGAGCAGATCATTCTATAATTTAAATTACATTTTAAAAACTAATGTAATTATATAATGTAATGATTTGTAATTATTTCAAACATGATCATCAAACTGTCTATCATATTTCCTTCTAAAAGAACTCTATTTGTAAAACAAAACAAAACAAAAAAGATGTGCTTGCTTGAAATAAAAAAAAAAAAAAGTTACCAGTGAGTTGTGACATTAGAGGATGCATAAATGAAAACTCGAGCCTTTAAATAATCACATGATTAAGAATGAATTGCTGTCAGGCATGCAACATCTTATATCTCTTAAAACATCATTTTTGGGATCTTACATTTGTTAGTATACCTACATACTTATTGAAGATATCTCTCAAGGATTCTTTGACTCTCTCATTCCGGAGGCTGTAGATGAAAGGGTTCAGCATGGGTGTTATAATGGTATTCAGTACTGTGGCAAATTTGTTAATGTCCACTGCATTACCTTTTTTGGGCCGGACATAGAGGAAGATGGAGCTCCCATAATAGAGTATAACCACTGTAACGTGGGAGACACATGTGGAGAAGGCTTTTTGCCGTCCTTGGACAGAGGGAATCCTAAGAATGGTAATCACAATATAAGTGTAAGACACTCCTGTGAGAATCAGGGAGCCCAAGAGCAACACAGCAGAGGAGATGAAGTCGGCAAACTCAGCCAAAGAAATATCTGTACAGGCTAGCTTTAGCATTGGGGCTCTGTCACAGAAGAAATGATGGATTTTATTTGGCCCACAAAATATCATAGGGGCAGTTAAGACAGATGGCCCCAACATTGACAAAAAAGCACCCACATAGGATCCCAGAAGCAAGAGTATACATGTCTGTCTGTTCATGATGATGGCATATCTTAGTGGGTTACAGATGGCAACATATCTGTCAAAGGACATAACACCCAATATGAAGAATTCTGCAGATCCCAGGAGGAAGTAGAAGATAGACTGTATGAGACATCCCAAAAAAGATATTGTTTTGTTGAGTGAAAAAGTGTTGACTAACATCTTTGGGACCACAGTAGAGGTGATAGTAACCTCAATGAAGGAAAGGTTGGCTACAAAGAAGTACATTGGTGAATGTAGATGATAGTCAAAACACACTAGTAGGATAATCATGGTGTTGCCAATCAGAGATGTCATGTACATAAGAAGGAATACAACAAAGAGGAGAAATTCTATTTCTTTCTCATTCTGAAACCCTAGAAGGATAAATTCTGTGACTCTGGTGGTGTTTTTTTGATCCATAATATTCTCAGTTCACCCTGGAAACACAGAAGGAGAAGCTAATGATTGGTCCTTGCCTCTTAATTATACAAATTCAAGGGTAGGTAACAAAAATATTGCAACTAGTGTTACAGTTCATACATGTAGGAATTTATTCCAAGCAAAACATGTATAAGCATATATTATGATCAATGGATGGCTTAAGACAAGTTCTCTTATTAATAAACTTATCTTAGTCTCTTTTGTTGTTGTTAAGTGCCATTGAGTCAGATCTGACCCATAGCGACCCTATACAGGGTTTCCGAGGAGCAACTGGTGAGCTTGAACCGCCGACCTTGCAGTTCAAACAGCTTTGCAGTCTGGCACATTAACCCACAGTGCCACACCAGGACTCCTTCAAAGAAAAAAGTCCAATCAAAACAGTGTCTTCTAAGAAGATCATCCGGAACAGTTAAATTCAAGACAGAGAGGTTAGCTCAGAAGATGATTGTGATTGTTTTTTGGAATTCCAAAGAAGTAATCTGAATAGAGATA
>NW_006409038.1:515311-530447 GCF_000296735.1 Chrysochloris asiatica | reverse complement strand
CTTCTTCTTCTTCTTCTTCTTCTTCTTCTTCTTCTTCTTCTTCTTCTTCTTCTTCTTCTTCTTCTTCTTCTTCTTCCTCTTCTTCTTCTTCTTCTTCTTCTTCTTCTTCTTCTTCTTCTTCTTCTTCTTCTTCTTCTTCTTCTTCTTCTTCTTCTTCTTCTTCTTCTTCTTCTTCATCCTCTTCTTTTTTTTTTTCCAATCATGACAATGTACCTGCTCGTTCTTCTGGGCTAGGAAGGATTGTTCTGTAAGAATTTTGTTGGGAAATCTTACCCAACCCTGCAACCCTGACCTTGCTCCTTAAGACTTCTTTTAGTTCCCCAAATTCAAAGAACATTAAAAAATAATATTGACTCCTTCAAAGATGCCTAAATTGCCATTTGATGTGGTATGAATCAAAAAGTGTAGAATTATTCAGGCTATGGTTAGAGAGAAACAGCTCCTTTGTAAGAGTATAATGGAAGACATGTTGAGAAACAATGGCCTTGCATTTTGATATTTTTGTTTAATAAAGATTTCTGTGATTTTGTAGCAATACTTTACAACTTACCATTATACTGTATACAAATATCCATTAACTCATTGGTTTTCATACTTACTGTCATTGTGTAGGTTCCAGTTCATGGAGAACTTGTGTAGGGTTTCTGAGACTCTACACTTTTATAAATGCAGGCAGCCTCAACTTTCTCCCATGGAGCTACTGTCTGGTGGGCTTGAACTGTCAACCATGTGGTTTCTAGCCCAATGTCTAACTCACAGTGCCACCAAGGCTCTTTAAGGTTTTCATAGTTGTAAATTAATGTAGAAAATGAATGTATGCTCAATATATAAATATCATGTGAGATGAACCATTCAAGATATAAAAGTTTAGGCATTATATTGACTTACAACAGTTAAATCAGTCAAACAGTAAGATTGAAACAACTGACCTTTGGAAAATCATGTATACTCCTATAAGGAGATTAATATGTTCAGAGTCTTATAAAAAAATACTCAATAGAGTGTGCACTTTTATTGCATCACCAATCATTTCAGAATGCAATTTATCAAGGTACTGAGTTATAATAAAGTCTAATTTTGTAATAATTTTTATATGAAAACACATTTTTTGAAACATATGTATTATTTCATATGTGGAATAAAATCAGTTAAAAAATAAGTGGACACCATCATATAACTGGTCACTTCCTAAAAGTTCATGATTCCTGATATACCAGACACCACCAACATATTTCTTGCTAACACTATAAAATCGGTTATAAATACTATCCATAAGAAACAAGGTTACACTGATGGGTTCACCAGTTTTTCAAGGGGAAGGGAAATGATGAAGCCCTTAACTTTATTATTGATAATGCTTCTATTGGAGGTAAGTCATAGAGAGCAAATGCTCAGCAAGAAGGTAGAAATATTAAATTTCTGAATTATGACAAATCCTGGAAAAAGCAAGATTAGTCAAATATTGTTTAGTTCAGACTAAAATTCAAGTGCCAGGAACAAAGCAAAAGATAAACATTGCTACTGTGAATAAACTTTTGTAATTAACCACTAAATTGATTGTTTTGGAGAATATGCATTGTACCATAAATCTTAAAAAATGAAGGCAGGAACCACAGATTATGGGCCAAGAGTTATTTTATAGCCAAATTATAAGATACATGAAAGTTTGATATGGAAAAGGGAAACTTCTTTTTATATATTGATGATGAAGAGGTTCTTTTAAATGTACTGATATTTCACAGAATTAATGATGGACATAAAAAAAGACTATCTTCCAATTTAGGCTTTGTTGCTCATTTTGTAGTCAAATTTTAAATAGCTCCTTCTTTAATTCATGGAATATGTTAATGTTTACAACTGCTGCTGGGACACAAATTAATTTTAAATCATTATAAATTGTGACTAAACAGAAAAAAAAAAAAAAGGAAAATAAATCAATTTGGTCCAAGATTATTTTTGCTGTGTGATTTTCTTGTGATAAACATTTAAAACTTTATACATTTACTATTTTAATTAATAAGACAGGGTTGCTATGAGTCAGAACCAACTCAATGGCATTCAAAAACAACAGCAAACTTTTTATGACAGTGATATTAAGTGCAAGGCTTTAATCATATTTTTATTGTTGTTAGGTACCAACTAGTCAGTTCTGACTCATAGCAACCCCATGCACAGTGGAATAAAACACACCATCCTCACAATTGTTGTTACATTTGAGACCATTGTTATTACCACTGTATCAATCTATCTCTTTTTTGTTGATACCATACTTTTTCAATACTACACTTCTCCCAGGACTGATTCCTTCTAACAACCTGTCCCAAGTACAAGAGATGAAGTTTTACCATCCTCACTTCTAAGGAGACTATGGAAGTACTTTTCCCAAGACTGATTTATTTGTTCTTCTGGCAGTCCATGATACTTAAAATATTCATCTACAACACCATAATACAAATGCATCAATGTTTCTTCCCTATAATTTTGCAGGAAGTCTGGAAAGGGAATTTAGTGAATTCGGCGCATAAGTCAAAGGTAATTACCAAGTAAGGAGTATTTCTTGAATGAATTATTCCTGTGGTCAGGTAAAGGAATGAAA
Source organism: Chrysochloris asiatica (assembly GCF_000296735.1). Lineage (NCBI taxonomy): Eukaryota > Metazoa > Chordata > Mammalia > Afrosoricida > Chrysochloridae > Chrysochloris > Chrysochloris asiatica. The sequence continues at coordinate 527,851 of NW_006409038.1, read as the reverse complement.
TGAATCTGAGCAACTGATATTCATCTTGAAGTTACTGGCAGTGTGGTGGAAAGGCAGGGGTTAGACACTCAAGTGAAGACAATGAGAATGCACTCAGTTCACTTTAAAACATGTTCTTCAAGTTGAAAATAAGTAAAAAAAAAAAAAAAAAAAAAATTGATGAAAAATAACAGAGTAAATCACAGTGATGGGGCATACCAGAAACTAAATGGCAGCAGATCATATCAGTTGTAAAATAATATAAAAGTTCTTTACTTACATGGTAAATGATAAGTGAGAAGATTTACAATGCTCAAGTGCATAGTTTCAGAGTTTCACTTGGTGTGTGTGAGATTCAATGTTGCAATTTGTTATGTACATTAATTCTATTTTCTGATAGTATCAAGATGCTGGGAATCAAAGGAATGGAGGCTATAGGCATTACAAAATAAATGTTTATAAAGACTTAGAATGAGTTCTGAAATGTCAATGATTACAAGTCTAAATCACTGGAACTTGGAAAGAGGCATAAATCCCGAGTTTATTATAGCTGCTTCCCTAGAGGCATTGCTTCTATTAGATCAGTGGTGTATAGGGGATAAATTATATTATTTGGAAAACTCTCATAATTAAAAGAAAAGTACAAGTTTCCCCAATTTGGAAAAGCTAAGGGAACAAGTAAACACAATGTCTGCAAAAAATGTATTGGTTAATTCACTGAAGGACACAGAATCATGCATGCTACTTTTTGCCATTCAGCCCAACTGATCTTAGTATAATGGGTCCAGAAATAATATGAAGAACCTTTTATAGACTTTGTTTAAACTTCAGTATCATATTTTGCTAAGTAGAATTTGGTAGTACAAGTTTTACAAATGGTAAATCTGAGTTGGCTAGGGACAACGCTGTTCCTCAAATGAAGCATTAATAAAAGTCAAACATTTTATAGAAAAATAGACTTGAATTTTTAAATATGGATATTGCAACCTGTGCAGAGGTGTTCCTGTTGAGATTTTATCTGTTGCAGGTATGCAGTGTCATTTTTGTCATTGACTTAGAAATCTTTATTATCATCATAATCACTACTGTCATCATAAGTTATCTTTAACCTTGCACAGGTTGTGGAAAATATTATGATAGTATTGATTATGATGATAATAAAGATGATAGTCAGATTTCTAAGTCAATGACAAAAATGACACTGCATACCTGCAACAGATAAAATAATCAGTTTTGCATTAAGAGTAAAGTTAAAAAAAACAGAAAGCAATTAATGTTGGTGAGTGTGTGAAGAGACAGGGATATTGTACATTGCTCTTGGGATTATCCAATGGTACAATCACTGTGGAAAAAGGTATGACATTTTCTCAAAAGCTTGGAAGCATAATGGCTATATGACCTAGCAATCCCTCTACTTGATATATGCTCTCAAGAAATAAGAGCCATGACATCAGTAGATATACGCACACTCATGTTCAGCATGCCACTATTCACAGTAGCAAAAAGATGGAGATAGCTTTAATGCCCATCATTGAAAGCATAGATAAACAAACTTTGGTGCATGCACACAGTGGTATACCATGCAATGATTAAGAATAACAATGAGTTTGTGAAATACCTCATAACATGGAGGTACCTGGAGGACATTATGCTGCGTGAAATTAGTCAATCACAGAAGGACAAATATTATATGAGATTACTAACTCAAAACTCAAGAAAAGGTTGTTATGCTAAAAGAAAAATACTTTGATGATTACCAGAGGTGGAAGGGAAAGGAAAGTAATTCACTGATTGTTGTTGTTGCTTTTGAGTGCTGTAGACTCACTTCTGACCCATAGGGACCCTGTATAGGGTTTTTTAGGAACAGCTGGTGAGCTTGAACCGTTGATCTTGTGATTCAAACCAAAGTTACAATCTAGTGCATTAAACCACCAGAACTCCACTGATTAGGGGGTAGACATATGTTAACTTATGTAATTCGGAAGGTAATATGCAACAAGAAGGAGGATGGCAGAATAATGATGAAAACAGGTGAAGACAGAGGAAGGAATGCAAGGATTAAAGGAGATAGAGGTAAATACTGTTATGTACAAAACCATGTAACAACAGTTCTCTATGGGTAGATATATGGACAGATACATAGTCTGAATAAGTATGAGAGGGAGAGTGGGAGTTAACACACAAAAATATAAGGATTTGACAGAGGATATTGGTACATAGCTATGTATATTTGGTGCAAACACACTTATGCATGTGGTAGAGCATACATGGGGCAAAATAATTAAAGTTTCTTGTTGCTGTTAGGTGCTCTTGGGTCACTTCTGACTCATAGTAAATCAATGTACAACAGAATGAAACACTGTCCAATGTTGCTGTCCAGTGTTTCATTCTTTTGTGCATTGATTTATTATGAGTCAGAATTGACTCAAGAGCACCATCCTCACAACTTTTATGCTTGAGCCCAATGCTGCTGTCACTGGACAATCCATCTTTATGGATCTTCCTCTTTTTCATTGACCCTCCACTTTACCAAGCATGATAGTCTTCAACAGTAAATTTGCTTAATTCGGTATATCATTTGATTTCTTCCTTTGATTTCTGTAACTGCTGATAGCAGATGCAAGCAAAATGAATTTTTTTGACAACTTCAACTTTTTCTCCATTTATCATGACATTCTTTGTTGTTGTTTCAGTGATGAGGTTTTTTGTTTTATTTACATTGAGGTGCAAAACATACTGTAAATGACATAGTGTCCCCTGAGAATATGGTCCTGAGCTCTCGGCCAAGCAAGCTGTTGCCTCAAAGTTTATGATAATATCTAAAAGGGTTTCTAAAATGTGCAAAGACCTGGGGTAAGAAAACCAAAAGGGAAGGACATGCTCAGCATTTCTCAAGTTGAAAGAACAAAAGAAAAAATTCAATCCTCAACTTGAAATATTGAAGAATTCTATGGGCAAAATGGACTTCTGGTGTGGCACTGTGGGATCAGCACTGGATTACAAACCACAATATCAGCAGTTCAAAGCCACCAACTGCTCCTCAGAAACCCTATACATGGTTGCTATGAGAGCTCAGTCTAGATGGAACTTAATAACAACATGGAAAAAATTTGAATTATGTAGAAGACATAAAAAAAAAAAAAATGAAAGGAATACACAGTCACTGTGTCAAAAAGAAATGGTTGACATTCAACCATTTCAAGAGTTAGCATATGATCAAGAATCAATGGTATGAAAGGAAAAAGTCCAAGGTTTACAGAGTAAATAACAAAGAACAGGGCTCTGGGAATTGATGGAGTAAAAATTTAAGTATTTCAACAAATTGATACAGCATTAGAGCCACTCACTCATCTATGCCAACTAATTGGTAGAGATCTATATTTGTGCCCATTCCAAAGAGAGGTGACCCAACAGAATGTGGAAATCATCAGACAGTATCATTAATATCAAATGCAAGTAAAATTTTGCTGAAATAATTTTAAAATGACTGCAACAGTACATTGAAAGGGCACTGACATAGGTTCAACCAGATTCTGACAAGGATGTGGAATAAGGGCTGTCATTCCTGACCTAAAATGGATCATGGCTGAAAGTAAAGAATACCAGAAAGATGTTTACCTGTGATTTATTGACTATGCAAATGTTCTAGACTGGACCATGACAACTTATGGGTATCATTCCAAAGAATGGGTGGTTTATAACACTTGATTGTTCTCAAGAGAAACTCTTACCTAGACCAACAGGAAATCATTTGAATAGAACAAAGGAACAATGAATGGTTTAAAAATCAGAAAAGGTGTGCACCAAGGTTGTATTCTTTCATCATACCTATTGAATATCTAAACTGAGCAAATAATCAGAGAAGATGGATTCTATGAAAAAGAACCTGGTATCAAGAGTGGAGGAAGACTCCTTTATAATCTGTGATATGCAGATAATACAAAATTGCTTGCTGAAAGTGAAGGGGACTTTAAATATTTACTGATGAAAATCAAAGTCCTTAGCCTACAGTATGGGTTACACCTCAATGTAAAAACACAAAAACAAAAACAAAAACACCTCATCACTGAATCAACAAATAATATCATGATAAATGGTGAAAAGATTAGAGTTTTCAATGACTTTATTTTGCTTGGATCCATAACCTATTATCATGGAATCAGTGGTCAAGAAATCCAAAGACTCATTGCATTTGGAAAATGTGCTACAGAATACCTCTTTAAAGTGTTAAAGAATAAAGATGTCATGTTGAGTATTAAGATGCACCAAACCCAAGCCATGGTATTTTTAATCATGTCATATGCATGTGAAAGTTGGATAATGAATAAGAAAGACCATAGAAGCATGAATGCAGTTGAATTATGGTGTTGGAGAAAAAAAACAAAATATTGAATGTACCATGGAAAATCAGAAGAACAAATACAACTAGAGTGCTCCTTAGAACTTTTGATGGCAAGATTGTCTGTTGTATTTTGGGCATGTTATCAGGAAGGATCAGTCCCTTCAGAAGAAGGGAGGTGGTACATCAGACTTGGCAAAATGAAGGGCCAGTGAAAAAAGGAAGACACCAATGGAGACAGCTTGACACAATGACATGTTTTTGGAAACATGTTGTTTAAATCTATTTTCTCAATTATGTCTTTTTTCTTTTGGAAAGATTTATTGACAATGCATTCATCAAGACCCTTCAGGCATAATCTTTGACATCCTGTATCTGTTTCACCATCCTGGGGCATGCTATAACATCATCCTGAACAGAGAGAAAAGATGTTTTCTTAAGGGTGCATGGTTATGTCAGCATAAAGGTTATGCACAGAAAAGGAAAACAGTTGTTAGAGATGACAACTTTAAAATTCATTATACACTATAGACTTATTTCAAGACCTAACATGGAGTTAAGGCTCCACTTTAAGGATGTGTGATTTACAGACAACAAGTACTTCTGATTTTAGACTCATAAAAGATGTGAAACTTTCAATGTCATAAAAATTATAAATATTTTAATACTAAAGTAGCTAATCAATCATTCAGACATACATGAAATGGACTCATGGAGTAATTGATAGTTTTGAGAAATTGTGAGCTATTGAAAGTTATTGTGATGAAAAAATCCTTAGGATTTTGCTTTCTAGAATTTGAAATTTTAAGGAAATATATTAATAGCAGGAATTCAATAATTTTGGAGCATTGACAGAAAAGTGAAAAAAAGAACAAACAAAGGTGTTCTTTATTTTTGTTGTTTTGATTAGTTTGAATATGAATACCAGAACAACTGGAATTATTAGAATGCTGCTTCAAGCAAGTCTCTGTGCCCTGCCAATGTCACAAAGCTCTTGAAGGCTACTTACAAATGCACACAGGACACATCACTCATAAACCTTAGTCTGAAAGCAGTCAGTTCTAGATTCCTGGGCCAAAAACTTAGCTCCCCTATTTAACTGCCTGGTGGCACCCTACTCTACAAACAAACCTCCTGCCCAGAGTCACTGAGGTTTCATTGCTCCATGGGCTGGGAAGCCTGCTACTCTGCCTCATGCTCTGATTCTTTGTTCTTCTGCTTCTGCCTCTCTGCCACTCCTCCAGTGTCACAACTTTCTGTTCCTGGGTTTAGGAGGTTCATTGTATAAAGATCTCAGGATTCTTAGGACTCACTCCACTCCTGGCTGTTCTTGAGATCCCCTTTTATTTCGAGACTGCTCATTTTATATCCTTGTTAGAATTCCAAGTTTTTATAATTACAGTTAATCTCTCACATCTAAGTCATATAATCCTGTAAGCATCTTCTCCCACTTTCTGTATGTAAGCCAGTAAGGCAAACAATGTTGTTTGGTGGAAGTTACAAAAACTATGGGTATAAGAGCCATAAAAATTATTCTCTATACTGCAACTGGAGTTCTGGTGTGGCACTGTGGTTAATGTGTCAGACTGCAAAGCTGTTTGAACTGCAAGGTTGGCAGTTCAAGCTCACCAGCTGCTCCTTGGAAACCCTATACAGGGTCATTATTGGTCGGGATCGACTCGATGGCACTTAATAATAATACTGCAACTAGATAATTGTAACAATTAAATGTCCCCAAGAAATCAAGTGTTTTTTTCTTATCCTCCCAAGTCTTCAAATTATACTTAAATGTCTCACCAAAATGTTGCTTATGAGGAATCTGTATGTAAACCAGGAGGCAGTGATTTGAACAGAACAAGGGGATACTGAAGGGTTAAAACCAGGAGAAGTGTGTGTTACAGTTTTATTATATTTTTTTATTATATTTACTTTTATTATATTTACTCAATCTGAATACTGAACATATAATCTGAGAAGCTGGACAATATGAAGAACAATGTGGAATCAGTATGTTAAGTTTTGTTAACAGCCTGACATATGCAGATGGCACAATCTTGCTCATTAACAACCTGAAATATGTAGAAGATTAAAACCTTGCTTGGTAGAAACAAAGAAAACTTGAAACACTAATGAAGATCAAAGATCACAGCCTTCAGTCTGTACTACAGCTCAATGCAAAGAAGAAACAACTTTTTACAATTGGTCCATTAAACAACATTATGATGAAAGGAGAAAAGATTAATATCTTCAAGGATTGAGTTTGTTTTACTTGGATCCACAATCAACAACGAAGGCAGCAGCCGTCTGGAAATAAAATGACTAATTTTACTGGGCAAAATGTTCTAAAAGTCATACTTAGAACTTAAGAGAGTGTGAAAAAAACTTAAGAGGTCACTTGGAGGACTAGGGTGCACCTGGCCCAAGCCATTTTCAAGTGCCACATATGCATGATAAAACTGGACAATGAATACAGAAAACAGGGGAAAAAATGATACATTTGAATTACGATGTTGGCAGAGAATATTGAGTGTGCCATGATTGCCAGAGAATGAACAAATCTATCTTGGAAGAAGGACAGACAAAATATTCCTTAGAAGCAAGGATGGAAAGTTTGTGTTTCAAGTACTTTGGACATACACCAGTTCCTGAAAAGGACATGTTGTTGTTGTCAGGTGCCATCAAGTCGGAACCGACTCATAGCGACCCCATGCACAGCAGAACGAAACAATGTCTGATCCTGGGCCAACCTCACTACCGCTGCCACACTTGAGTCCATCAATGATGCCACCTGGCCAATCCATCTCGTTAGAGGTCTTCCTCTTTTTCTCTGACCCTCCACCTTACCCAGCATGACATCCTTCTCCAGTGATTGTTTCCTCTTGACAATATGTCCAAAGCATAAGAGACGAAGCTTAGCCATCCTGGCCTCCAAGGAGCACTCTGGCTTTGGTAAAGTAGAGGGTCAGCAGCAAAGAGAAAGCTTTCAAGACTACAACAATGAGCTCAAACACAACAAACTGAAGATCGCACAGGACTGGGCTGTGTTACAGTCTGTTGTACATATATAGGGTTGTTATGAGTCAGAACTGACTCTTATAAACATGGTAACAACCATATTAATTAGTTACTTTCTATTTTTCCATTCCCTTTCTCCTAGTAATCACCATTCTTGTTTTTATGTGTATGGATTTAACGAGTCTAGATATTTCATAAAAATGGAATCACTGGACCTTTTGTGTGTGGCATTTTGCACTGAGCATAGGGTTTTCAAGATTCATTCATGTTATGTAGCTACACTTTGAGGAAGATAAACTGGATAGAATTAACACAATACTGTTTTTTATTTTGATATTTAAGGACACATACTAAACAAAAAAATTATCTACCAAATTCACCAACTGGAAACACTATGCTAGGTTGCTATGAGTCAGAACTGAATTCACGGCACTTAACAACAACTGCAATAGTATGTATTATGTTTCTGAAAACCAAGAAAACATGTATAACCATTATTCAAAAACTAGTAAAAATATTTTTAAAAAATTGGTTATTTCAAGTAATCAAATAGACATTAGTATCTGGAAATCTATTATTAATATGTTGTTGTTAAGTGCTGTTAAGTTGGTTCTGACCCATAGCAACACTAGAGAGTTCCCATGAAGTAGCTGGTGAGCCTGAACCACCGACCTTGCAGTTCAAACTGATTTTTCAGTCTAGCTCATTAACCCACAAATATTAATTAACTTAATGAAAATTACTCCATCACCAAATTCTATATTGATTCTTACTAATAATTTTGTTGTTAAATGTCTAGCTTCAGATTTTTTTTTTTCTGAAGTCTATAAGGCATATATTTCAAGATAAAAGAAAAATGTGATTTTTAACCAATATTATTCTGTGTCAATAAATGTAGATATGTTTATTAAACATGGACTTTGAAAATAGAAATATGGGGAAACATTATAGTTATTCCTGAATGATTGTAACTTGTTAGCTGGAAAACTAAAAATAATGTAATAAAAGTAATGTAATAAGAATATTCAAAAAGTGGCTCTTGGTGAAGCTATATAAATAAATAATTTTGTTTTATATATAATTAAACTGGTAATATTATGAAATATAATAGAAAATAGTTACTAAGTAAATAAATTATTATTTAAATTCCTTGAAGAAATAGAATTACACACTGATAATAAGAAAAATCAATTAAATAAACTCAGTGGTGTTAATAAAAACAATAAAAAAGATGGGGTATTAACAAATATAACATTGTTGTTTTTTTTCTATCAAACACGCAAGTCATACAAAGGAGAGAGAAAACCTTTCAAACAGAGCTCCACAGTCAAAGCCATTAAAGAAAAAGACGAATACATTTGACTTAAATAAAACCAGTGGGTTTTATTTATCACTATACATAAATTTTTAAAAAGACATTGTTTGCATACTTAATAATTATGATATTTTCTAACACATAGACAGTTTAAAAAAATAGCAAAAACTTATGAGAACGAATACCACATTAAAATGAATACAAATGACTCACATACACTCTTTCAGTAGCTTCTGTTTTAGCTGAACCTATTATCCTGTTCTGCACTTGTTCCGTGAAAGAATCCCACTTCCATCTTAACACATACACTCCTGATATTTGTTCAGGTTTAAGGACAATTAAATACATGGATATTGAAAGAATGAGACATTATATATTTTTCTTATCACAATGTGAAGGAGTGCTGCTCCCAGGTAAACACTGGGATAATCTATGTCTTTCTGATATTTCCTTGCAACTTTGCAGTAAATGAGATTACTCCTATAACATACTTTTCCTTTTGAATACAATGTGGTAGTTAATTTGGTTCTTTTCCAAATTATATTCTTATACAACTGAAATAACATCTATAAAAAAACCAATCCATGGCTTAGTCTACTCTTTTTAGGGCATGATTTTATTATATAAAATCATGCATGGGATGAAGAACCTGAGTAAGGTCAGTCTATGCACTAACCATGTTTCTGGCTTCTACTTCACTTTTCAGTCCTAATCAGATGTATTCACTTTTTTAAGTACTTATTTTCTCATCTTATATGAATAACAGATCTGCTATGCTGATCTAAAGTGATGTGAGTAAGAATATGGTGAATATTAGTTGTTAAAATCATTTCCCTGTAGGACAACATGAAGAGATAAGAGGATATGTAAAAAAATTAGATTCTTACAAAATTTTGGACTTTTTTGTATCCTGTTCCCAATGGGTAAATACTTAGATGTTACCTGAAATATTAGTCGTTTGAACCTACCCAATATCACTGTGGAAGAAGTCCGTGACAACTTAAATCTTTTCACCACTGTAAAGAATGTTTTTTTTTAAACAGGTCTAGTGGTGAGGATTTTTGTTTTTTTTTACATTGAGATATAATCCTACTGAAGGTGGTGCTCTTTGATCTTCATCAGTAAATGTTTTAAATCCTCTTCACTTTCAGAAAGCAAGATTGTATCATCTGCATATCACAGGTTGTTAATGAGTCTTCCTACAATCCTGATGCCACATTTTTCTTCATATAACCCAGCTGCTCAGATAAATTTCTCAGCATACAGGTTGAATAAGTATGGTGAAAGACTACAACCTTGTTGCACAGTTTTCTTAATTTTAAACCAGTGTTCCCACGATCTGTTCAAACAACTGCTTCTTGGTCCATGTACAGATTTCTCATGAGCACAAGTAAGTGTTCCAGAATACTTTTACTTCACAATGTTGTCCATAGGTTGTCATGATCCACACAATTGAAAGCCTTTGCATATTCATAAAGCACAGCTAAATACCTTTCTGGTATTCTCTGCTTTCAGCCAAGATGCATAAGATATCAGCACTGATATCCCTCATTCCAAATCCTCTTCTGAATCTGGCCTGAACCTTTGGAAGTTCTCTGTCAATGTATGATTGTAGCCGTTTCTTTATTACCTTTAGTAAAACTTTACTCGCATGGGATATCAAAGAGATTGTCTGATGATTTCAGCATCCTGTTGGGTCACCTATCTTTGGAATGGGCACAAATATGGATCTCTTCCATTCAGTCAGCCAGATAGTTGCCTTCCAAATTTCTTGGCAGAGATGAGTGAGTGCCTTCTGTGCTGCCTCACTTTCTTGAAATATTTCAATTTGTATTCTATCAATTCCGGGGCTTTGTTCTTTGCCAATTCCTTCAATGCACCTTGGATTTCCTCCTTCAGTATCAATGGCTCTTAATCATAGGCTACCTCTTGAAACATTTAAACATTAACCATTTCCTTTTGGTATAGTGACTCTGTGTATTCTTTCCATCATCTCTTGATGCTTTCTGCATCATTCAATAATTTGCCCCCAAAATCTTTCAATAATGAAAGTCGAGGCTTGAATTTTTTCTTCAGTTCCCCAGCTTGAGGAATGCTGAGTGTGTTCTTCTTTTTTGGTTTTCTGACTCCAGAACTTTGCACATTTTTTTGTAATATTTGGCTTTATCTTCTTGAGCTGATCTTCAGAATTTTCTGTTCAGCTCTTTGACCTCATTTCTTCCATTTGCTTTAGCATCTCTACACTGGGAAGCAAGTCTCAGTGTCTCTTCTGACATTCATTTTGACCTTTTCCTTATTTCTTGTCTTCTTAATTACTTTTTGCTTTCTTCATGTATGATGTTCTTGATGTCATCCCACAACTCTTCTGATCTTTGTCTTTAGTGTTTAATGTATCAAATCTGTTCTTCAGATGATCTCTAAATTCAGATGGGATATATTCAAGTTCATATTTGGCTCTCGTGGACTTGTCATTTTCTTCAGCTTCAGTTTGAATTTGCATCTGAGTAATTGATGGTCTATTCCACAGTCTGCCCCTGGGTTTGTTTTGACTCATGATATGGAGCTTTTACATCATTTCTTTCCGCAGATGTAGTCAATTTGATTTCTGTGTATTCCATCTGGTGAGGTCCATATGTATAGTCATCTCTTATGCTATCTAAAGAAGGTATTTGAAATGAACAAATCATTGATTTTGCAGAATTCTATCATGCATTCTCCAGCATCATTTCTATTACCAAGGCCATATTTTCTAACTACTGATCCTTCCTCTTTGCTCCCAACTTTTTCATGCCAATCACCAGTAATGAGCAATACATTTTGATTGCATGTTTGATCACTTTCAGATTGAAGAAGTTGGTAGAATTCTATTTCATCCTTATTGGCTTTAGTGGTTGGTATGTAAATTTGAATAATAGTGGTATTAACTGGGTTTCCCTGTAGGCGTATGGATATTATCCTATCACAGACTGCATTGTACCTCCTGACTAAGCTGGATGTGTTCTTTTTGACTGAATTAACACCATTCCTCTTCAATTTGTCATTCCCAGCAAAGTAAACCATGTGATCTTCAGATTCAAAATAGCCAATACTAGTCCATTTCAGCTCACTAATGCCTCAGATACTGATGTTTATGCATTTCATTTCATTTTTGACAACTTCCAATTTTCCCAGTTCATACTTTGTACATTCGATGGTCCAATTTTAAATGGATGTTTACAGCTGTTTCTCTTCATTTTGAGTTGTGTCCCATCAACAAATGAAGGTACCACAGTCTTTTCTCTCACAGTTTGTACTCTGTTTGCGTCATCACAGACAACTCTACTTTGAAGAGGCAACTCTTCCCCAGTCTCATTTTGTAGGGAACCGGCCTCGACATGGGGGTTCGGTTCACGAAGGAGGGAGATGTGGCAGCGACAGCGACAGATAGAGAACACACACAAAGACGCAAAGAGAGAGACAAGAAGACACCCCGAAACCAGAGTGGATGCGACACTGGCGGGCAGACCCTGGACTACCGGCATCGTGGCCCCTGAAGCCAATAAAGCACCGCCCTGCAAATCTTAATGCATGCCTTGCCAGCTGTAATGCCTCGCATGCCAGCCTTAATGCATGGCAGCTGTAATGCATGGCCTGCAAGCCGTAATGCATGCGGGCTTTGGTCTGTGCCCCAGTTTTATTTCGGGGAGGAGCTTTACACATAGAAAGGCAGGGTTTGTTAAGACGGGGTACAGAAGTGAAATGTGATTAATCGTTCAACACAAGACACAAAGATTTACAGGTACAAATTCTAGAACATACATTACAAATTGTCTTGATAATCTAACATACTTAATTTTCCAGAAATTCAAGCAAATTATTACATGGTATTTTTCAGGTTCGAATCCCAGGGCAG
>NW_006409038.1:508451-515021 GCF_000296735.1 Chrysochloris asiatica | reverse complement strand
ATAATTTGATAAAGAACAGTTTGGATGAGTTTCCCCAGTGGCCAGAGTCTGTTCCTCAGAGAGATTTGTTCTTAGAACCTTACACACTGCTAACACAGTGGAGACATTGAGAGAGGCACATTAAGAAACCATTTTCTCAGAAGCTGCAATTACAGGGGTTCGAAGCATAAAGTGAATTAATAGGACTAAAGAGAATTATACAGAGCTAGCCCCACAGTGAGTTCGGAACAGCCAATGACCCGGGAAGTCCGTAGGTTACTTCCTTGGGCCCACAGGGTCTCTGGCCAGCAGGTCAGAGCTCGGCCACGTGCTGGAATTTTCGTCCATGACACTGGTCCTCAGCACCCCAAAACCTGCGGTCTGTAACATCATTTTAGTGCCTTCCAACCTGAGGAGCTCATTTTCTGACACTATATCTGACAGTGTTTCTGTGCTGTTTATAAAATTTTCAGTGACTGAATATTTGGAAATAGTTTGTCACTCCTTCTTCCTTGTCTGTCTTCATCTGGAAACTCCTTTGAAACCTGTCCACCATTGGTGACCCTGCTGATATTTAAAATACCAGTGGCATATCTTTCAGAATCACAGCAACTCACAAGCCACCACCATATGACAAACTGACACACAAGTGGTGGCTTATAATGACCCTGCAAAAGGTTTATGAGACTGTAAATCTTTATGGGAACAGAAAGCCTCATCTTTCTCCCAAAGAACTGCTGGTAGTTTCAAGCTTCCAACTTTGAGATTAGCAGACCGATTGGTAAGCACTAGTTTACCAGAGTTCCTTATTGATAAGTATAAAATTCCAGATAATCCCATTATGAATGTTTCACAAATGTTCCACATGAGGTTCAACAAAAAGTGAGGCAAAATAGACACTTGTAGGAGCTTATATTCCCTCATTCGTATAATCACGAACAGTTATTTGCCCCTAAATCCATAATGATGGGTTGAATTTACTTTGAAAACAATTCATTTAATTACACAAATTTAAAAAACACACAAACAAAAGAACCTAAATCTATTGCCATCAAATCAATTCTGACTCATAGCTACACTGTATAGGCTTTCTGACTCTGTAAACATTTACTGGCTTAGAAAATGTCCCCTTTTCCTTCTCATAAAGAGTCATTGGTGGACATGAACTGTTGACCTTGTACTTAGAAGTCCAGTGCTTTTACTAAATGCAAGTATAATGCAAACAGTCAAATTCCAAATTACTTTCCCAATGTTATTTTTGTTGTTGTTGATATTTTGTGTTTTAATTCTGTGAATGTGTTTATTATTGTTATGTTAAATGCACCCAAATCTGTTCCAACACATAGTGACCCTGTATAGGGTTTCTGAGGGGCAGCTAGTCAGCTTGAATCACCAGCCCTGTAGTTCAAAATATTTTTTGAAGTGCTTTCTTCATATCCTTACTCATTTGACTGTAGGTGAAAGGGTTTAACATTGGGGTCACAATGGTATACCTACTGCCTGATAGTGTCCCTCTGCAAAACATTAGAAGAAAGGGGGCTGAAGTCAATAGCACTGGCTGTGCCATAGCACAACACAACCACTGACAGATGGCAGTCACAAGTAGAAAAGGTTCTTTGATTCTAATGAGTAGAAGTTATTTTCAGGATGATGGAGAAGATAAATCCAAAAGATATTAACTTTCAAAGAAGGAGTGTGAGAGACAACAGCTCTAACATTGTAAAAATGGCAATCACATTGAAGAAGACAACAGAGCAAGAGAGATGAAGGAGTAGGTTGAGATCACAAAATAAATGATGGCTGATGTTTGATGCACAGAAGGGCAGATGTGTCATAGGATAAAACAGTCACCAGTTTGGCACAGAGGCAAGGATTCACCAAGGCCATATAATGTAAAGGATGAGTTATTGCCACATACCTATCATATCCCATCACATAGAAAATAAGGCTATCCATATTCACAAAAGAAAGGAAGGAAAGGAGTCGGGTGAGGCATCCTGAAAGAATAAAAGATAATATGTCTTCAGTCAAGATGTTCACTTCCATTTGGGGTATTATTGTGCAATTAAAACAGATATCAACAAAGTCTATGTTGCTAAGAAAGAAATACATGGGCAAATGTAGACAAGAATCACAGCCAATGCATATGATGTATGCATACTCCCTGAAACGGTGACTAAATACATACAGAGGAACAGTACTTATAGTAGATATTCTTGCTCTGCAGAGCTGGAAAGTCCAAAAAGGGAAAATTAACTTAAGACTACTAGATTTTTCCTTTCCATCTTCCCAGGCAATATAGGAGAGCAAAATATTACATTGTAGAGACCATCTCACACTCAGCGGTATATGTGTTTGTGAATGTGTACCATTCAGACCATGTTTTCTTGAAAATTTTCCAATTCCATCTTGTATTTATATGTTGTGTGTCATTTAGTCAATCACAATTCATTTTAAAAAAGCCTATATGACACAGTAGAACATCAGATCTTTACTCCTGTAGAGCTGATGAATGGATTAAACAACTCTTTAGGTTAGCAGTCAAGGACTTACTTAACTGTTTTTCCAGAGGGGTTTATATTTTTGGATTGTATTATGGTTTGCATATTCATGTAGACATGTTGGTCAGACCATTCTTAAATTTATTTAAAAAAGAATGATTTCTTTCTCCAAATTAAAATGCATATTCTTTATATAATGGCATTTTTATGGTGCTAATTAGATTGTTTTGTCCACAGTAATCATATAATCAATATGGGATTGCATGAGTTCAATTTATGTTTGTTAGTGTCTTAAGGAGCTCTGGTAGCGTAGTGGTTACGAATCGGGCTGCGAACCTTAAGGTCAGCGGTTCAAAACTACCAGCCGCTCCGCGGGAGAAAGATGAGGCTTTCTACTCCCGTAAAGATTTACACCCTCGGAAACCCTGTACAGGGTCGCTATGAGTCGGAACCGACTTGACGGCACTTAACAACAACAACAACAAGTGTCTTAAGCCAGGTTTTCCAGAGAAGCAAAACCAGTAAAATATATATGTATATACACAGAGAGAAATTTATTATCAAAGAAATGGCTTACAATAGCACAGTCTCTGGTCCCCACTTGAAGACAGAGAACGTCCCTCTCCTGTACCCATTATATTGTGAGCAGACCACACCTCCAAGGAATCATCCCATGCTACCACACCAGGTATGAATATATACTCTGTTGTATGAATATATACCCTCCTTTTTGAAACTTGCAATTGTTCTGCCCCCATACATATTCAAGTTTTGCATTGACTTAGATGTGAAGTCAAAGTGAAAAAGAAGAGAACAAAGAAATATAGATAAATGTGTTCCTCCCTACAGAGAATAATATGCCAGAGTGAGAGTATTTTTTTTTTTTTTTTTTTTAAATATAGACCTTAAGCAAGGGCACATATTCCTCCCATGAGATTAGCACCCTGGGGGGCAAAGAAAGTTCTGAATTCACTTTCTAATGATTGTTTTCTGTGAAATGATTTCTCCTTTATTTGGAAGAGAAGTCTAACAAAAGTTTAAAATGCTTAATTGAAAGAAAAATATATAGGCCTAAGGATTCCAATATAAACAACCACCCTCTTTCAAAGGTGATATTTTGGAAAAATATGAATTATTAGAAAATATGGGAAGTGAAACCCAAATATGATAAGCTTCCTGATTTGATGCTATAGGATAAGTACTGGACTGCTTACCACAATATTGGGAGTTCAAACCCACCATCTGCACCTCGAAACCCTAGATAGGGTGGTCATGCATTGGAACTAATAATACATCACGTAACAGTGGAACATCTGTCTCATCTCCATAATGATCATAGTTAGTGTTCTTCTCTCTATATATTTTTAAAAAAACAACAACACTTCTTATACAAAAAATTATAGTATTTGTGATTAAGAAGGTTAGTGCTGTTCATATAGACTTGGAACAACATGAAATAGAAGTTCCTTGTTGCCATCTCCGGGTACTATAGCAGCAGTGGAACATAATGCCAAGTAGAGGGCCTAGTCTCTGAACCTCTCTGAGATTTTCTGGGTAAGTGGGACATGGCTAATCAATTTCCTATCAAACCCATAGAACTTCAATATTTTATACAGGAATACTAAAGGTATGGTTTTAGGCAGCACTTGGAAGTTAATGGGCAAGGGTAGTAAAACTGAGGAAAGTAGGGGTACCCAGGAGATAAACAGATGGATGATGGAGCCTAAAACTGGTTGTGACACTGACAATGAAAGAAAAAAAAAATGAGCCAATAGAGACTGCACACTGATAAACAGGATGTAGCAACAGGGATACGTGAGCCTCATCTTCACTTTAACTTTTTTTGCCACTACCTGTGAGAATGACTGTCCTTCCTTATTTCTGAGAGGATGTGATCAGGATGTTATTCTTTCCCATTGCAGGACAACCAAGTGGATATTACCTTTTCCTTTCTAGAGATTCCTCTTAATGTGCATTTATGTATGTTGTTGTTATGTGTCATCGAATCTATTCCAGCCCACTGCTACCCTATACACAACAGAATGAAACACTGACCAGCCCTGCACCATCCTCACAGTTGATGGTACACTTCAGCCCATCACTATACCAATGTTGATCTTTGGAGGGTCTCCTTCTTTTTCACTGACCCTCCACTTTACCAAGTATGATGTACTTCTCCAGGAACTGGTCCCTCCTGATATGTTTATTATATAATAATAATAGAATAATTATTCTGTAAGATATAAAACACTCAAATTTCAAAAGAGTTCCTCTATAGCCACAACTCTGGTGTCATATTCTGAATCAAATTTTCATTTAACCCATTTTCTCAGATCATTTGCTCAGCATATAGATTGAATAAGTACAAAGAGAGGATGCAACCTTGGTGCACACTTTTCCTAATTTTAAACCATTCAGTATCAACTTGTTCTGTTTTTAACAACTCACTCTTAGTGTATATGCAGGTTTTTCATGAGTACAATCAACTGCTCTAGAATACCTTATTTTTTGCAATATTATCCATTGAGAACCACACATTTAGAAATATTTGCATAGGCAATAATGTACAAATAAACATCTTTCTGGTGTATTCTCTGCTTTCTATCAAGATCCATCTGAAAACATCCACCAGTGATTTTCCTCTTACCAGGACCTTTTCTGAATTAAGCTTGATTTTTTGGCAGTTTCCTGTTAATGCATTATTGAAATAATTTTTGAATGATTTTTCAGAAAAAAAATTACCTGTATTGATATTAAAGATATTGTTTGATGATTTCACCTTTCTTTGGGATTGCAAAAATATGCAGCTCTTCTAATTGTTTGGCCAAGAAGCTGTTTCCAGATATCTTGGCCTAGACAAGTGAGTAACTCCAGAATTGTATCAGTTTGTTGAAACATTTCAACTTATATTCCTTCAGTTTCTATAGCCGTGTCTTTCACCAGTGCCTGCATTGTAATGTAGACTTCTTCCTTTAATGTTGTCTGTTCTTGATCATATGCTATCTCTTGAAATTATTAAACATTGATCATTTATTTTTAGTACAGTGACTCTTTCATCTTCTTTTGATGCTTTCTGCATCATTTAATATTTTGTCCATATAATCCTTCCATATTGAAAGTCAAGACTTGAATTTTTTTCTTCAGTCATTTTAGTGTGAGAAATACTGAGTGTGTTCTTTCTTTTGGTTCTCCAACTCCTGGTCTTTACACATTTCATTATAATACTTTACTTTGTCTACTTGAAATACCCCGATCTCACACCATATATAAAAACAAATTCAACTTGGGTTACAGTTCTAAATATAAAACTTAAAACTATAAATATCATCAATGGGAACAAACTTAGGAACTGTAATACATGGCATATATAGGAGGCCTTATGTGTCGCTGCAGGATAATGTGCTGGACTACAAGGTCAGTTTGAGCTGCAAGGTTGTCAATTCAAACCCACCAGCCACTACTCAGAAACCTTTTAACAGGGTCACTATGAGTAGGAACCAACTAGACAACAGTTAACAACAACAACAACAACATACATTGTCAAACATAACAACAACAACAACAACAACAAACAGTAGAAGACAAAATAGATAACTGGAACCTCCAAAAAATTAGACACATATGCATTAAAGGAGTTTTGGTGTGGTTCTGTGGGATAACACACTGGACTGCAAGGTCAGTTTAAAGCACAAGGTGAGCAGTTCAAACTCACCAGTCACTCCTTGGAAACCTATACAGGATTGCTCTTAGTCTGAACCAACTTGACAGCATTAAACAACAGTGACAACAGTGCATCAAAAGTTTCACTAAAAGAGTTAAAAGAGAGAAAACATTTGTTGCAATGATATATCAGCAGAGGACTAATCTCTAATTTTTAAATTGAAAATCACAACACCTCTACAGCAAAACCACAAATAACTCAATAAAAAATGGGAAGAGGACATGAGCAGATACTTCACTAAGAAGATGTTCAAGCAGCCAACAAACATATGAAGAAGTGTTTGCAATCATTACTCATTAGAGAAATGAAAATTGAAACAACAATGGGATATCATCTAACCCTAGCATTAATAGGAAAAAAAAAAAAAAG
>NW_006409038.1:505946-508351 GCF_000296735.1 Chrysochloris asiatica | reverse complement strand
CAGAAAAAAAAAATTGGCAAAGGTATGGAAAGACAGACCATCCAACAGTGCTAGTGAGACTGTAAAATGCTTCAACCATTATGGAAAACAGTATGGTGCATCTTCAGAAAGCTAGGAATAGAAATACAATGTAATCTAGAAGTCCTTCTACCTGGTATATACTCACAGGAAATAAGAGAAGATATGAGTAACTATTTGCATATTGATGCTTATCACAGCACTATTCACAATAGTGCAAAGATGGCGATCACTTAAATGCCCATCAATGGAACAATGGATAAACAAACATACACACAATGGAATACTATGCAAAGTTGAAGAATTATAACGAATCTTCAAAACATTTCATAGTATGGATGAACCTGGAGGATATTTTGCTGAGTGAAATTAGTCAACCACAAAAGGACAGATATTGTATGAGACCATTACTGTAAAAACTCAAGAAAGCATTTTTATGCAAAAAGAAAGATTCTTTGATAGTTAAAAGAGGTGGGAGTGAAGGAAGAGTAATATACTGACTAGAGGGTTGTTGTTGTTGCTAAGTACTGTGGAGTCCGTTCTGACTCATAATGACCCTGCACAGGGTTTCTGAGGCTGTAAATTATTATGGGAACAGAGCACCTCATCTTTCTCCCACAGAACTGCTGGTAGTTTTGATCTGCCTACCTTGAGGTTAGCAGCCCGATTCATAACCACTACATTACCAAAGATCCTTAGGGTAGGCAAATGTAAACTCTGGGGACAGAGAGTGCAATTTACAAGAAGAGTGAGGGTGGCAAAAGAATGATGAATCAGGTGAAGACACAGGGAGGCAAGTAAGGACTAAAGGGATTGAAGTAAATAGTGTTATATACACCACCTTGGTACAAAAGTGTTCTGAGGGTAGATTCACAAGCTGAACAGTTTTGGGAGGAATCATGGGAATATACCCACAAATATATTTGGATTTGAAAGAAGATATTTGCACAGAGATATTTACTTTTGCTGCAAACACACCTAAGAATGTGTGGAGTATACAACAGGCAAAATGACAATGTCTTAGATATTAAACATCTTAAGGTAATGCATTGCTTGTTCTTGGGACTGAGGATCACAGTTTCAAAGGACACCATGATAGTTCTCGAAGATAATACTACTTTGATGAGTAGCATCTGGGATCCTAACAGCTCACAAACCACCATCTAAGGTTTATCTATTGCTCTCTCCATGTACTGAAGAAAGAAGAGTGATGAGAATTGGAGATGCTTGGAATCAACTAGTCCAATAGACTAATGGAACATGTAAACATCAGTCTCCATGACTGAGATCAGAACTAAATGATTATCATTTACCACTACAAACTGCTTGCTCTGAAAGGGATCATATTAGAAGGACCTGGATAGAGTGAGAGAAATTCGGAACAAAACTCAAAATTGCTTAAAAAAGATCAGCTTACTGGACATAAAATTATTGGTAGAATCCAAGACTGTAGCCCTCAACCACACTTCAGGTCTAGAAAGAACTCATCCTTGTGGCCCAATTTTCATCCAAATAGTTGTTATTCTTGTTGTTAAGTGCCATTGAGTCAGTTCCAGCTCATAGAGACCCTGAATAGGACTTCTGAGGCTTCGCATTTTTGTGGGAGCAGAAAGCCTCATCTTCCCCCTTTGGAGAATTTGACATGTTTGAACTGCTGAACAGGTGGATCACAGTCCAGTGCTTATCATATGGAGCTACTATGTCCCACAGTCAAGCAGTACATAGGTGAATAAGGAGACAAAGACACTAGTAATGTATGGATAGTCCTTTAAATTTCAATGGCAGCATTTACCTAATCACAAATTTGAGAAGGGATGGAATTGAAATAGGAATTACAGGGAGGAAGTGCTTGCATGGAGAGGATTTAAATGAAACAAAATGTATTATTTGTTGAATGTGTAACTTATGATCTTTTCTGGAAACCTTCACTCAATTCACAATAAAACATTTTAAAAAAAGAAGAAGGAAAGTATATACAGATTCACTGTACCTGAAAGTGGTTGATATTCAACCATTTCAAGATGTAGTGTATGATCAAGAACGGATGGCACTGAAGGAAGAAGTCTGAGCTGCACTGCAGACTGAAAAAAACAAAGTTCTAGGATTTGATGGAATACAAATGGAAATATTTCAACAAACTGATGCACCACTGGAGGTGCTAACTCATATATGCCAAGAAATTTGGAATTCAGCTACCCAGCTAACCAATTGGAAAGATCCATATCTATGCCCATTCCAAAGAAAAGAGATACAATGGAATGCAAAAACAACGGAACAATATCATGAATATCATAATACAGCAATTTTTTTCTGAAGATAATTTAAAAATGGCTGTAACAGCACATTGACAGAGAACTGCCAGAAATTCAAGTCAGATTCAGAAGAAG
>NW_006409038.1:503657-504781 GCF_000296735.1 Chrysochloris asiatica | reverse complement strand
TTTTATTATAGTATTTGGCTTTATCTTCTGGAGCTGATCTTTGAAATTTTCTGTTCAGCTCTTGGACCTCTTCAATTCTTCCATTTGCTTTAGCTAGTGACTCTCTATAGAGTTTCCAAATAGCAGCTGGTGAGCTTGAACATCCAAACTTGAGGTTCAACCCTACCTTAAAGTCTAATGCATTAACTCACAGTGCTACAGCAGGATGCATTTTGACTGAAAGTAGAGAATGTGCTTTATTGACTATGAAAAGATTTTTAACTGTGTGGATCATGACAACGTATTGAATAACATTGTGAAGAGTAGGCATTCCAGAACACTTAAATGTGCTCATGAGAAACCTGTATATAAGCTAAGTAGCAGTCATTCAAACAGAAGAAGGGGATACTGAATGGTTTAAAATTAGGACATTTTTATTTAGAAAAAAAATGCTGCAAAGAACTTTTGAAAGTGTTTAACAACAAAGATACACGTTTAAGGACTAAGGTGTTCCTGACCCAAACCATAGTATTTTCAATAGCCTCGTATGCATGTGAAAGTTGGACAGTGAATAGGAAGATTAGAAGAATTTATGCATTTTAATTAAGGTTTTTGAGAAGTTTTTTGAAAGCACCAGGAACTGCCAGAAGAACAAATAACTCTGTCAGAAGTACAGCCAGAATTCTCCTTGCAGTCAGCATAGTGAGACTTTATCTCTTAAACTTAAGTTATGTTATCAGGAGGGACCAGTTCCTAAAGAAGAATATCATGATTCATAAAGTGGAAGGTCAGTGAAAAAGTGGAAGACCTGCAACAAGATGGATTGATTGGCACCGTTGCACCAGCAATGGGTTCAGTGCAACAACAATTGTGAGCATTTTACATGTTTCATTGTGTTGTGCATGGAGTCAGTATGAGTAGGAATCAACACCTAAAAGCAACAATGATTTAGGGTAGTGACTCTGAAACTGGAGTTCAAACCAGTATAATAAGAGTTGAAGCTCTTTCTATGAAAATCTGAAACCTCAAAACGTAGATGTGATAAACTTATTATTTTATTAATAATCATTATGTTATATATTATTTAAGAAAGTTCATTTTATAAACCTTTTAAACCAGCTTAAATTTGTTCAACAAGACATTTA
>NW_006409038.1:494464-503238 GCF_000296735.1 Chrysochloris asiatica | reverse complement strand
AAACCCTGCATAGGGTTTCTGACGCTACAAATCTTCACAGGAGGAGAAAGCCTCATCTTTCTCCTGTGGAACAGCTGGTAGTTTTGAACTGCTGTCCCTGAGGTTAGCAGCCTGATTCATAACCACTACTCTACCAGAGCTCCATATATATATATATATCCTTTAATATCCTTTATTTTGGGACTGCATTTTGTGTCCTTTCCAAGTTATAACACTTGAGTGATTCAAACCACTTCTGTTAAAACAAAGCCTTGGGGAATCAATCTCAGTTGACCAACTGAGAATTAAGTCAGTGCTATAATTCTCATTTTTATCTCAGGCAATATTGTGCTGTTGAAGTTTCTCATGGACATTCCTAATCACAATGATGATGTGGCAACACCTGTAACCCAAATAGAAACAGAAGGAAGACACAGGACATTTAGGTGAGGTTTATTTTGTTGAGAAAATATAATGTTTTAGAAAAATCCCTGTGACAATTGAGTTCATTTAAAATCTAGTAAATTTAGTGGTAATGCTAAATCTATCAGAATTTTCTGATGAACTACAACTTATATGTGAAAACAGCAAACTTCAGTTAAAATAGTACTGGGTAATAATGAAGCTGCTACTATTAATAAAGAAAATACATATATTTTGCTTACTGTATGGCAGAGATTCTTCAAAATGCTTTTATGTGTAGAAAAAATTTAAACCTCATATTGGAGCACCCACTTAATATCCACATTTGGTACTCTGTAGACTCATTTATGTAAAGAATAAGACACTTGTCAACGTGTCTATATCTAGTAAGGCACCAGAATCCAATTTTAAAGCTTACCAAAAGTTGTTTCTTTATGGTGTTACCAGTCATAGTACTGTGTTTCTTTAGCACACATCTAAAACCAATTCTTCCAACAGGGATAGATCTGCTAAGTTGGCATTTAATAATACAAAGATGAATGTGAAAACTTTAAAAATTTTGGATTACTGAGACAAATTTTAAATAGGGGTATCTTCATCAAATTTAAAATGCTTCAACTTTGCTCTTAAATCTATGAATATTGTGCCAGCCAGATTTACTGGGATAGAACTGTGGGACCCTTGTTTATTAATAGTCTGAACTTGAATAGGCTGTCTTATTCTATCTCAGTATTTATACTCTTTACTGTATTTGATCTTTATTGTTATTGTTGCTAACTGCTGTCAATTCTGTTCCAACTCATCATTATCCTGTATAGCATTTTTTTTTAAGAGCAGCTGATGGATTTGAACTGATGACATTATGGTTAGCAATCCAGTGCTTATCCTACAGCACCACATTGTTGTTTCCAACCCATAGCAACCCTACATAGGGTTTTTGAGGAGCATCAGGTGAACTTGAACTACCGACCTTGTGGTCTAGCTCATTAACCCACAGTGCCACAGGAGGACTCCATTATGAGGATTAAATAAGAAAATGTATGCAAAATGACTGGAATCATGCTAGCCACAGGAAGTTTATATGGGATTGTTTTGATTCAGAACTGACTGGAGAGCACAACTACAATATCACATACTGGATGTGTTTGATTATCTGTATTTCATAATGGTTAAAACATAGTATCATTTCTTATTCTGAATATTACCTTTAACACCTAAGGAATTTATTTTATTTTGGATCATCTGAACACCTTGCTCATTTTTTGCTATTGGACTATTGGCAGAAGAAGACCTAGTAATGCATATCTTTACTTAAAGTCCAATCCATAATTCATAAGATCACATTAATTTTTCACAGTCCCAAGTTTTCTACATTTAACTGATGAGTTGTAATTTCATGATGATGTTTATCTGCAGAATTGTAAGTACTGGGACATTCATGAATAATGCTTTAATATATTTTCTACTTTATTTACACAGATACAAAGAATCAATGTAATACACACTTGGATAATTAAAGGGTAAAACAGAGACTATTGCATTTAGTACATTTCAGTAATCATCTAGTTCAAGGTTTCTCTCTCACATATTAGAAAAGAGATGTGAGAGATATTTATGCGACCATTTCCCACTAGTCAGAACTATACTCCAGTCCTGATCACTCCCAATTTTTTGCTACTCCATAATATCTCTAAATATGGTGAATTATAGTGGTTAAAGAAAATATTTTAAGCTGGTGTACAATAATAGAGCAGCAAATCTATAATAAAATATCACACAGCATAATAACACTCAATATAGAATTCAAAAGCATAGACCTTGGAGTTGGGCAAGATAGCTGACCATTTATTGGTCATCATGCACAGTCCTTAATGCCCCTTTCTTCTTGCTGTTGTTTAGTGCCATTGAGTCGGTTCTGACCCATAGACACCCTGTATAGGGTTTCCAAGAAGTTATTGGTGAGCCCTTTTCTAAGACCTCTTTAATATCAGCATGTGGGGCTATGAGGAATGTTAAGTAAAATGAAGCCAATTAGGAGAATTTTTGCTTTGTTTTTGTTTCCATTGAGTACACCTTAACAACTGTTCAATACATGTCAGCTATTAGTTTGGAAATGGATCATCTTTTATATATCAGTTTGTTATAGTACAATCATAAGCACTGCAGCACAAAAAGCACCTCAAAATTTTGAATCTACGGCTTTTAAGTTTTCTGGTATATAATTAATAAATGACAAAAATACACCATTTGTAATTTTATACTATTTTTTGATGGGGATTCCTTCCTCATATGAGATTCTGTGGCGCAAGCTCTGGTAGTGTAGTGGTTATGAATTGGGCTGTGAACCACAAGATCAGCAGTTCGAAACTACCGGCTGCTCTGTGGGAGAAAGATGAGGCTTTCTGCTCCCGTAAAGATTTACAGCCTCAGAAACCCTGTTCAGGGTCGCTATGGGTTGGAACCGACTCAATGGCACTTAACAGCAACAACAACAACCCTTCCAATAGTAGTAATGGTGTTTGGTGAGACAAAAGCATTTATTGGTTTATTTAATGACAACAACATTCATGTCTTATCTACTATGTTCTTTCTCCTAATAGGAAAAAATGTTTGAACCACAAGATCAGTGGTTCAAACTCACCAGTCGCTCCTTGGAAACCATATACAAGGTCTCTATGAGTCAGAATTAACTAGAAAATACTTAATAACAACAACATACTTAGGTCAGTTTATTCTAGCTTAAAGAATAAAACAACATATATTAATGGACATATAAGTAATATTTTTTACAAAGTGACTCCTCTTTTATTTGAAAGTTATTTGCTTTGTCTTCCTTTACTATTGGGATAGTCCATGTGATGCAAAATGGCTAAGTACTTGGCTGCTGACTGAAAGACTGATCGGCAGTTTGAATCCACCTATAGGTATCTCAGAAGAAAGGGTAGGTCATCTGCTTCTGAAAAATTAGCCATTGACAAACTTTACGGAACTCATTTTCACTCTACACAAGAATTAGATCAATGTGACAGCAATTTTGTCTGTTTTTGTTTTTAAAATTAGAATGGCTTTGATTCTTTCCACTCAAGGTATAAATTCCTAAGGCATCAAAGCAATATTCCGATTAAGAAGTTATGGTACATTCTACCCATTATGAAATACAATTGAAGTCAAACACATGTGCTGTGGTGGTGGTGGTAGTGTGCCATTAAGTCAGTGCTGACCCCAGCAATCCCGTATAGGGTTTCTGAGGTTGTAAATCTTTCAGGAGCAGAAAGCCTCATCTTTCTTCCACAACTCAGAGTAGTCAAATAAATATTGTATTGTTTCCAGTCCTAGAAACTAGAACTTATATAAAAACAAACAACAAAAGAATGCATTCACATTTAATTTTGTGAGAAGATATATGAAGAAAATGACTAAACTTTTATGAAGTCCTGAATATTTGGGAAGTTGAGGCTTGATAATGAATTTTGTTAAAGAGAACAAAGGTAGAATTTCATAAGAAAATAGAATAAATCCCCCCCCCCACTTTTTTTTTTACTCTCTTTGAAAGATGCCATGTTCTATGTTATTTATTTTCCTCATGAAAGTATGTTTATTTCACTTTACAAATGACAAATGGGAAAACACACACATTTTTAAATGGCGGCATACATAATTCAACTTTTTTGCTTGCTTGTTTCTTTAAATTTATCACACTTTTCATGTCTAACAGTATTGACCAATAGCTAAGTTTTATCATAGTATTTATACTACTTATCAATATATGTCCTATACACTGCTCCATCCAGAGCTTTGTTTTACATTGATGGAATTCACGCCCCGCTATTGGATTCCTGTTTTTTTCAAGGTCAAGTAATCCTAAAGTATATTGCTTAAATATACTATGCTCTATTTATAATTTTTAAGCCACTAAATTTGTTGTGATTGACCGCAGACAAAATAGAAAGCTAATGCACACAGTGTGAGAAAACAGTGGGAATTAATAGATTTAACAAGCATAATAAACTTGCCTTGCCAATCCCCATACTTGTCCCAGATGAACACCCCCAAAACAAAACAAAACAAAAAAAAACAAATCCACTGCTGCTGAGTCAATTCCAACACATAGTTATACTATAGGATGGGGTAGAACTGCCCCTTAGAATTTCCAGGCTCTTATCTTTACGGAAGCAGCCTGTCACATGTATCTCTTCTGGAGAATCTAATGGGTTCAAAGTACCGAGCTTTCAATTAGCAGCCAAGTGTTTTAACCACTGTGCTGCTGGGTAGCTTCCCAGCCAGATAAAATTCTTGTAATGCAAAACAAACTCAATAACTACACATAAGGTGTTCTCATATTAATATTTATCTTCCTGTTTTGAGATTCTCTTAAATATTAAAAACTAGGAAGGTGAAGAAAATATATGGTTTTAAAAAGATCATAAATACTCTTTTCATGGTTTATTGGTGAGGTAAGAGTTGAAAATGTAGATTAAGACAATTTTTGTGTGTTTATTTATTTATTTATTTATTTATTTATTCCCTTTTAGCATGAACTTGACCATTTCATAGCTTATGGATTTATCTACCCAAGACATTAACCCCAGGATCCCAGAGAATGTCTTTAATACCTTATGAAGAACTCAAATTTAATTCAATGCTTTTAAACATTAAATAATATTGACATTTTTTTCCCCTCTGGCTCTTCCTCTCCTTCTCCCTTTATTTTCTTCTTTTTCTCACCTTACTCTTCCTTCGTCTCTATTTCTTCCCTCTTCTTTTCTGTCTCTCCCTCTCTCTCAGTCTCCTGCTCTTGTTTTGGCTTTACTTAAACTATGGTGAATTTTACAACTGTCTCAAAATTTGTTCTGCTTGGATTTGGTGGGGGTCCAGTGTTGCAGACAATACTATTTCTGGTCTTTTTAATTTTGTATGTGTTAGCTGTGATTGGGAACTCTGGCATGATCTTAATTATCAGGGCAGACTCCCACCTCCACACCCCAATGTATGCCTTCCTCCAAAGTCTTTCCTTATTGGACATCTGCTATTCTTCTACAATTGCACCAAGAGCTCTGGTGAACTTCTTGCGGGAAGACCACACAGTTTCCTTTGGTGGATGTGCTGCTCAATTTTTCTTCCTGTCTCTTTTTGGTACCACAGAAGCCTTCCTCCTGGCTGCTATGGCCTATGACCGATTTGTTGCAATCTGTAACCCTCTGTTATATTCTGTGAGTATGTCTCACCAAGTCTGCACACTCTTAGTGGCAGGGTCTTATATGTGGGGTATAGTGAATGCCATCACTCAAACGACCATGACCTTCAGATTGCCCTTCTGTGGTTCCAATGAGATAAATGATTTCTTTTGTGATGTACCTCCACTCTTGTCTCTCTCATGTTCAGATACATTTATAAACCAACTGGTTCTTCTTGGTTTATGTGGCTTCATTATTGTCAGTACATTCTTGGTTGTCTTGGTTTCATATGTCAGCATCATATTAGCAATTCTGAGGATCCGTACTGCCCAGGGACGTCAAAAAGCTTTTTCTACATGTGCCTCCCACTTGACTGGGGTGTGCTTGTTCTTTGGTACTGTATTTTTCATGTATGCTCAACCCAGTGCCATTTCTGCCATGGAGCAGAGTAAAGTGGTATCCATCTTTTACACTATTGTTATCCCTATGTTGAACCCCCTGATATACAGCCTGAGGAACAAAGATGTCAAGCAAGCTCTGAAGAGAAGCAGGCAGAAGCTTTCTTTATGATTATTGAGGCTATGGGCCTCATAAATCATTCTGGATTCTTCTTCAAATTTCTACTAATTATGATGGTTATGTTTTTCAAATCTGGCATTCAGAAACATATTTTAACTACTGAAGTCTGTGATGTACAAGGCAGAGTGCATTTAAATTTGATTTTATATCTAACAATGAATTTAATGTTATGTTTAACAAAATGCTATAGACAAAAAAGGTTGGTGTTTGAGTGGATACAAACTACAATACTTTTTCAAAATTTAATATGACTGACTGCCAATGTCTACATTCAGCTGAGAATTTCAGATCTTCCATGCCATCACTACCTTTTGCTATAATCTGTTTTTTTTTTTTTTTAATTTTAACCATTCTTATAAGAATGTAATGATGATATCTCCTTGTTTTAAGTCATATTTCATATAAGTGATAAGGAACCCATTTTAAGGTTTTTTTTTTTTTTTTTCTCTGTACATCTTTGGTAAAATATTTGTTCAAAATGTTTCCTCATTATTTTTCAACATATTGTTAATATTCTTACTACAGAGATCTGAGAGTCCATCATGTTTTCTGAATGCATGCAATTATGAAAAATGATTTGCAAGAATTTTTTACTAGGTTGTGGCTTATCTTTTAATGATTGAAAGGTTATTCTTAAAATAGAAGAAAATTTAAGTTTAATTAAATACAATTGATTAATTTGTTTATTTATAAAACATCTTCCATTGCCTCATCTAAAATATCTTTGTCTATTCTTCATTAAAGAATATTTTTTCCTATATTTTCTTCGAAAATGATTTTAGTTTTAGGTGTGAATCTGTATGCCACATATACATTCTGAGAGTCTGGGACATGTGAAAAGAAATAGTATCAGGATTGAAGGAACACTAATTAACAACCTGAGATATGTAGAGATACAAGCTTGTTTGCCAGACATGAACAGGATTTGAAACAACTTAGTGCTGAAAAGACTAGAACTTTCAGTATGGATTACACCTCAATATAAAGAAAACACAATTTCTCAAAACCAGTAAGTAACATCATGATAAAGGAAGACAAGATTGAAACTGTTAAGGATTTTACTTGGATATACAGTCAATGCCTATAGAAGCAGTAGTCAATAAATCAAAAAATGCATAATGTGGGACAAATTTACTTCAAAAGACCTCTTTAAAGTGTCAGAAAACAAAGACTTTACTTTTAAGAACTAAGGTCAGCTTTACCCAAGCCATGATCCTTTCAATTGTCTCATATCAATGTGAAAGATGGACAATGGTTAAGGAAGAGTAAGAAAGAATCAATGTATTTAAAATTCGGTATTGGTGACAAATATTGAATATACCATGGACTGTCAGATCAAGCAAATATCTTGGGAGAAGGACAGCCAGAATCCTCCTTAGAAGTGAGGATGGACAGATTTTATCTCACTAACTTTGGACATATCATCTGGAGGAGCCTGTCCCTAGAGAAGGACATCATCCTAGAATGGTGGTGGTGGTGTGCCATGGAGTTGGTTCTGACTCATAGGGGCACTACACAGCGTTTCTGAGGCTATAAATCTTTACAGGGGCAGAAAGCCTCATCTTTCTCCCACGGAACCACTGGTAGTTTCGAAATGCTGACCTTGAAGTTAGCAGCCCCACTTGTAACCACTATGCTACCAGAGCTCCTAGGACCAGTGAAAAAGAAGACATACTCCAGTAATTGGATTGATATAGTGACTGCAACAATGGGCTGATATAGCAATGTTTGTGAGGATGGCATCAGCCTGGGAAATATATTGTTCTGTTTATACATAAGGTCACTATGAGTTGAATATGACTAACAACACCTAACAACAACGACAGCAACAGCAACAGGTGTAAATTTAGGTATATGATCATTTTAGTTGTTTTTTTTTTTTTTTTTTTTAATGTGACGAGAGATCTAGGTGAAAGAAATCTTTTCACATAGATTCAAATTTTAGTACCATTAATTTAAATCACTGCCCATTTTTCATTAAATTACTTTAGCTTCCTTGTAAAAAGTCAGTTGTCAATGAATATGCAGATATATTTATGAAATGTTCACTTCATAAAAATTCGTTAATCAATTTTTCTATCTTTGTACCAGTAACTGTCTTGACTGTATAGTCTTAGGTCTCTAAATTAGATAGTACACCTCATCTAACATTTTTTCAACTTTTAAAAAATCTGTTTTGGATATTTTAGTATATTTTTTAATTTTTTAGAAATTTTAATTTTAGAAACATTTGCTTGTTTCAGCAAAAATACTTCTGGGATTTACATTGGAATTTAGTTGAATCTGTATATCAATTTAAAAATAAATGTCACCTGACGAGTTTAACAATATTGATCTTTCCAATAGCTTGATCACAATTTCTTTCTCCAGTAGTTTACAATGTCTATAATGTTTCTTGATGTCCTGGTGTGGCTCCACAGGATAAGCACTGGACCACAAGGTTGGTTTGTATCACAAGGTCACCTTTAAACTCATTAGCTGATTTTTTGGAACCCTATACAGGGTCGCTATGAGTTGGAACCAACTCAAATGGCACTTAACAACAGAAACAATGTTTCTCAGCTTTGTTTAATGGATTTTGTGTAAAAATATTTCATACACTCCTGAACTTGTTGTTGT
>NW_006409038.1:492580-494169 GCF_000296735.1 Chrysochloris asiatica | reverse complement strand
GGCACTTAACAACAACAACAAAGCTACCAAAGCTCCTTTTTAGTCCATAGTATTTCGTGTTTTACATGATGTGGTGAATTACATAATTTTTTTATCATTTAAATGTGCATTTCCTCATTACTAGCAAACAGAAATAGAATTGATTTTATTTATTGCATTAATATCTTTCAAGCTTGCTGAAGTAAGTTATTAATTCCAGAAGACATTTGAAAAAATTTTATCAGACACTATAAACAAAGAATCCTTTTATCTAAAATGTAATTTTGGTCATTACTTTCTGATCTGATGATGGTTTCCCTTCTTACTGACTTTTTCTTTCTTTTTTAATAAAATATATTTTCATTTTTACTTTGTGTCTCCCTGCACTGGTTAGAACTACTACCACAATTCTGAGTGGAAATGATGAGAACAGAAACCCTTGTCTTGTTCCTGGTTTTAGGGGGAAAGCAATCAGTCTTATAATATCAAGTATGATATTAACTGTATGACTAACACATATTCTTAGGTTGAGGAAGGTCCTTTTCATTACCTTATTTATTGATACTTTTCTTTTAAAAAACCAGGTATGGCTATTTCCTTTTGTCAATTATTTTTGCTGAATTTTCTTTTTTTATTCCTTTTAACATGGTGAATTGAATTGATTGGTAAAAATATTACATCAAACTGGCCTACTTTTGGTAAACACACTCAATCATGATATGTAATTATTCATATATATTGTTATATATGAGTTTTGAGTTGCTAATCTTTTTTAGAATTTGTTAGGATCCTTGTTCATGAGGCATATTGCCAGGTAATTTTCTTTTCTTGTATATTTTGATTGTGTCTTTTATCAGGAAAATGTCAACGTCATGGGATTAGCTTCAATGTATTCCCTCTTCTAAGTTTTTTTAAAAAGAGTTACTGTAAAATTGTATTTTTGTCTTCTTCCATATTGACTAGAATTCACCAATAAAGACAACTTTCTAAATGCTTGTTTAAAATTGCCAAAGAAAATGATACAGTTCATTTTTATTTTGCATCTCATCTATAATTAAAAATGTTAAATAGATATATAGTTTCCCAGGTTATCTATATACTTGTGTAAAAACTTTGATAGTTTATTAATTTCCAGAAATTTGTATATATTGTACAATTTGTCCAAATTATTGGCTATAAAATATTCTGTTACTATCTTTTTAAATACAGCCTTCCAGTATGTGTCTTTTCTTATTCAAAATGCTGGTAATTTGCATCTTCTTCTCTTGACTTGTTTCTCTGGAAATATATGTTTTATTAATCCTCTCAGACAAGCAGCTTTTGGTTTCATTGATTTTCACTTTGTTTCTGTGTTTTATTTTCACTTTGATATTTATTAGTTCCTTTCTTCATCTGCTTAATTTCAGTAAGCAAACTATTCTTTTTCTTGCCACTCACAGTCAAAGGTATGTAACTTACATGAAACTATTCTATTTTTTTAGGTCTGTATGGCTACAAATTTTTCCTCAATTACTACTATAGATTTTGCCTCAAATTTGTATTTTTTTCCCATTTTGAATATATATTCAGTTTATTTTGATTAATGGATTAATGAATAAGTGATAAGATAA
>NW_006409038.1:489378-492480 GCF_000296735.1 Chrysochloris asiatica | reverse complement strand
GCTACACATAGAATGAGAAAAAATATAATTATATATCTGATAAGAAGCTTTTGTGCAGAATTAACAATAAAAAATAAATAATCTTTTAAGAATTTTATATTTTTATATAGCACATTTCAGTTGTCACCCATTTTGTGTTAGTTTTTGTATATGATGTGAGGTAAGGTATAACTTCATTCTTTTACATGAATATGTGGAGAAATCAGAATCCCCATCCATTATCTGATAGGAAATATAATGGCACAGTTGTTGTGGATAGCCGTCTGGCAACTGGTCATAAATTAAGCCTAGATCTACTATTATATGATCTAGATATTAAATTGTTATGTATATTCTTGAGTCTTATAAGCAATAACACATTTAACAGTACAAAAATGTTCATTGCAGTATTATCCACAGTAGTGAAAAATGCAAACAATCCAATTACCTATTAACAGATAAATTGACAAGCAAAATGTGGTCTGTTGTTATTAAGTGCCCTTGAGTTAATTCTGACTCTTAGTGACCCTGCATAGGGTTTCCAAGAAACAGATGGTAGGTTTGAACTGCCAACCTTGTGGTTCACAGTCCAGTGCTTATCCTACAGAGTCACATCAGGAATCACAATATGAGGATTAATTTTAAATATTGCTGCTAGGATTGTAGTTAATACATGCACAGGTTTATTCCAAACAAAAATAATTTAAACATGTCATTATGAACACGAGATGACTTGAGACAAGTTCTTTCAGTAATAGCACTTGTATTAATCTTACTAGAAGGAGCTCTGGTAGCATCTTGGTCATGAATTTGGTTACTAACCTCAAGGTCAGCAGTTCGAAACTACCCACCATCCTGCGGAAGAAAGATGTGCCTTTTTACTCCTATAAATATTTACAGCCTCAGAAAGCCTAGCAGGGTCACAATAAGTTGGAACCAAATCCATGGCATACTACCACAAATCTTACTAGGTTGTTGTTGGTGGCTGTGTGCCATGGAGTCAGTTCTGACCCATAGCGACCCTGTACAGGGTTTCTGAGGCTAGGGTAACTTAAAAAAAACAAAAAAAACATTCAAAACAGTGGCTTCTGATGGGATCTGGGGGATTAGTGAAATTCAGGGCAGATCAGTCAGCTAGGAAGGTGATGGTGACTGTTTTTAGACATTCTAAAGGAGTAATGGAGTCCTAGTGTGGCTCTGTGGGCTGATGCGTCAGACTGCAAAGTCCTTTGAACTGCAAGGTTGATGGTTCAAGCTCACCAGGTGCTTCTTGGAAACCCTTTACAGGGTCGCTATGGGTTGAAATCAACTTGATGGCACTAAACAACAACAACAAAGGAGT
The DNA here is from genome assembly GCF_000296735.1 of Chrysochloris asiatica. Classification (NCBI taxonomy): domain Eukaryota; kingdom Metazoa; phylum Chordata; class Mammalia; order Afrosoricida; family Chrysochloridae; genus Chrysochloris; species Chrysochloris asiatica. The sequence goes on along the minus strand of NW_006409038.1, from coordinate 491,159 downwards.
AATATTGATAGATTTTTTTTCTCTAAGAACAAAGGATGATCATAAGGGATTATTATGAAGCAGTTTTAAGAAAATTAAAATTACACTAATGACCAAAAGGCCAGAAAATGTGTGCTGATGAGTTCTTTTCCATCACAATAATATAACTGCTTATTTTTTGAGGGTAGAAAGTGCTTTCCTCAGATAACCTCGTTTTGAAATCTTACCTCATCATTCCTAGAGCCTGATCTTATTCCTCAGACTTCTTTTTTGTTACCCAAACTAAAGTGAGAACACTTCTCAAAAGGAACATGATTTGAGAAGCTTGAGATTGCCAAACTGTCACTTGTCATAGTGTAAATCGAAAAGCATTTAATGTGTTGGGAAAATTAGAGAGATAGAAACACCACCTTGAGAAGTGTAGAGACCTAGATGGAGAATATACCAAGTAATATAGTTTCACATTATGATATCTTTGTTTAATAAAAGATTTTATGAGTTTATAACAACACTTTTTGGCTTACCCTTGTAAATGCAGTAGAAACTTCCATAAATAGAAGTATTGTTCTAATATATGATGCAACATGGAATAAGCTTAAAAACATCATATGTAATAAAATAATATAAATGCAAAAGAACAAGCAATGTATGGCCTAACTAATATCACATACATGTAATAGATAAATATATAGAAACCAGAATTTAATACTGATTTTCAGAATCAGAAGGAAGGGAGGATTAGTGGAACTATTTTTCAGGAAGCATAGAGCTTTTGTTTATCGTGTTGTTGTTGTTGTTGTTGTTAGGTGCCATCAAGTTGGTACTGACCCAAGGGGACCTTCTGCACAGCAGAACAAAACTTGCCTGATCCGGGGCCAACCTCACTGCTGTTACCACGTTTGAGTTCATCGATGCTGCCACTTGGCTAATCCATATCGTTGGGGGTCGCCCTCTTTTTCTCTGACCCTCCACTTTATCAAACATGATTGCCTTCTCCAGAGACTTGTCCCTCATGACAAAATGTCTGAAGTATGAGAAACGAAATTTGGCCGTCTTTGCCTCCAAGGAACGCTCTGGCTGCACTTCTTCCAAAATGGATCTATTGGTTCTTTTGGCAGCACTTTCAATATTCTCCAACATGATAACTCAAAAGCATCAATTCTTCTACAGTCTTCTTTATTCACTATCCAGCTTTCACATGCATATGAGGTCATTGTAAATACCATGGCTTGGGTCAGGCATACCATAGTCCTCAAGCTAGCATCTTTGCTATACAACATTTTAAAAAGGTTTTGTGCAACAGATTTGCCTAATGCAATATATCATTTGATTTCTTGACTGCTGCTTCTTTGAGTGTTGATAGTTGATCCAAGAAGAATGAAGTCGTTGACAACTTCATTCTTTTCTCCATTGATAAGAATGTTGTTTATTGGTCCAGTGGTAAAGATTTTGTTTTCTTTGTACTGAGATATAATCCATACCAAAGGCTGTGCTCTTTGATCTTCATCAGTACATGTTTTAAGTCCTCTTCACTTTCAGCAAGCAAGGTTATATCATCTGCATATCGCAGGTTGTTAATGAGTCTTCCTCCAAGCCTGATGCCACATTTTTCTTCATAGAACCCAGCTTCTCTGATTATTTGCTCAGCATACAGGTTGAATAAGTATGGTGAAAGAATACAACCTTCTTGCACAACTTTTAAAATTTTAAAACATTCAATGTTCTCTTGTTCTGTTTGAACAACTGCTTCTTGGTCCAGGTACAGATTCCTCATGAGCACAATTAAGTGTTCTGGAATACTC
>NW_006409038.1:485930-488682 GCF_000296735.1 Chrysochloris asiatica | reverse complement strand
ACTCTTTATATTTTCATAATAACAATACTCTTTTCAAAGGCAAATAATCCAATTACATAATAGGGAAAACCATGAAGTATGTAGTTATTCAAAGAAGGTACATTGTTGTCAATAAGCACATGAAAATGTATTCAACATTATTAGCCATTGTTGTTGTTGCTGTGTGCTATGAAGTTGATTCTGACTCATAATCACCATATTAGACAGAGTAGAACTTCCCCCATAAGACTTCCTTTGTTGTTGTTTAGTGCCATTGTGTGAAATCAGATTCATATTGACCCTGTATAGGGGTTCCCAGATGTGGCTGGAGGGGTTGAATCACTAACCTTGATTTTGTATAACTTGGTGTACTTTTATTGGGAGTGTAGATGTTAATTATGGTCATGTCATCTTGCTTAATTGACACTTTAGTCATGAGATAGTTTCCTTCTTTATCTCTTATGCTGGTTTTTGCCTTAAAGTTTATTTTATCAAAGATTAGTATTGCTACTCCTGCAAATTTATTTATTTATTTTAGTTAGTTTGGTATTTTTTTTACATCTTTTAACTTTTAGTCTGTTTTTGTCTTTGTGTGTATCATATATCTCTTGCAGGTGGCATATTGAAGGTCTTGTTTTCTTATCAATTCTGCCACTATCTGTCTCTTCACTGGTACATTTAATCCATTGACATTCAGTTTACTTATCAATAGGTATAAATTAATTGCTGTCATTATGTTACTTTTTGGTAGTGCTGTTCATTCCTTTGTTCTGCGTGCCTTCTTGTGCTGAATTAATGTCTTTTGTGCTATTTTTTTTTGTCAGTTTCCTCTTAGGTTTAATGTTTCCTTGTTATAATCAGCTCTTCATTTTTATGGTACATTGTGAAGTATTAATTTTCTTTGGATTTACCCTATAACCTACTAATTTTTCCCTGCATTTAAGACAGCCTATTGTATCCTACAATCTACCTGAACTCCTCACCACCTGGATCTTTGTTACTATGTTTTCTCTTTGACATTTTTAATTTTTAATCTTTGATTGGCCTCATAGGTCCTCTTGATTCATTGTTGTAATTTTGTTCTGTTCTGAATTCAGCTATCAGTTGACTGAGTTCCAGGTAGTGTTGCCATGTCTGTCAGTCTGTGATTGTTGTCTATTCTTGCTGGTTTTCACTCCAAAGAACTCTCTTTAGGATGTTTTGAAGCACTGGATTGTGTTTGACAAAATATCTTAGCTTCTGTTTATCCTGGAGTGTTTTGATTGCACCATTGTATATGATTGGCAGTTTTGCTGTATAGACGATTCTTGGTTGGCAGTTTTTTTTCTTTAATGGTTTTATATTGTCTCCCCATTGCCTTCTTGCCTGCAAGGATTCTATTGAGAAATCAGAGCTTAATGTGATTTGCTTGACTTTGTAGATAAAACTTGTCTTTTCCCTGGCTCCTTTTAGAATTCTCTCCTAGTCTTTGATTTTGGAGAGCTTGATTATGATATTCTTGATGGTTTTCTTTTGGGCTGTATCCTTCCTGGGGTTCATTCAGCTTCTTGAATGTTTATCTTCTCTTCCTTCAAATGTTAGGGAAATTTTCTTCCAGTAGTTCCTCAACTATCTCCTCTGTGGATTTCTGTGATTTTTCCTGTTCTGGAATGCCAATAATTCTTAAGTTATTTCTCTTCATGATTTCAAGCATGAGTCTTATACTCTCTTAAGATTTTTTGATCCCTTATCCTGCTTGTTCTTCTATCTTAGCAGTATTGGGAGATTTATTTTCTTTCTAGCCGATTCTGGCATCCATCTCTTCAATTCTACTCCTTTGCCCTTTCAGTGTATTGCCCATTTCTTATAAAAAAGCAGCTAGCTTTGAGTGAAATTATCAAAATGGTTTCAAGAAGAGGCTTTGACATTTGCTCTTGAACATGAAGAAACTAAAGCAACTGGAAGGAATGATGAAGTAAAATAGCTGAACTGAAAATTTCAATGGGCATCTCGAGAAGACAGAGTCAAATATAATAATGGAATTTGCAAAGAGCTGGAGTCAGAAACTCAAAGGGAAAAACACCCTCAGCATTTCTTAAGCTAAAGAACTGAAGAAATAATTCATACCTTGAGTTGTAATATTGAAATATCCCATCAGCAAAATATTGATTGGTACAGGAAGCATCAAAATAAAATCAAAGGAATACACACAGTCACTGTGTCACAAATAATAGATCCATGTTTAACCATTTCAAGAGATATCACATGTCAAAAACTGTTACCATTGAAGGAAAAATTCCAAACTGTTTTGATAAAAAATAAGACACCAGGAACTGCCAGAATACAATTTGAAATATGTAAACAAACTGCTGAAGCACATTTATGTTAACCTATTTGAGGAGCTCCATTTTATGCACATTCCAAAGAAAGATGATACAATGGAATGTGAAAAACATTGAACAATATCATTAATATGCAATGCAAGTAAAATATTGCAGATGATAATTTAAAAATTGTTGCAGCAATAATTAAAAAACTGGACAGGGGACTGCCAGAAATTCAAGCTGGATTCAGAAGAGGACATGGAATTAAGGATATCACTACTGGTATCGGATGACTCTTGACTGAACCCAGAGAATACCAAAACGTTGTTTTCTTTTGTTTTATGGACTATGCAAAGGCATTTAGCTGTATGTATCATAGAAATATGAATAACATTACAAAGAATGACTATGTAGAACACTTAATTGTGCTCATAAGCAACCTGTACATAGAACAAGCGACAGTTATTAAA
>NW_006409038.1:478591-485400 GCF_000296735.1 Chrysochloris asiatica | reverse complement strand
AGAAAATTGAAAGTACCATAGAATGCCAGAAGAACAAATAAATCGGTCTTAGGAGTACAATCAGAATGCTTTGTAGAAAAACCTTTATTGAGATGGACTGACACTGTGACATCAGTAATGGGCGTAAGGGCCAGAAATGTTTTGTTCTATTTTGTATAGGAATGTGATGACTGGCACCTAACTATAACCAAACTAAGATATTTAGCTTTTAACTATTAACTTTATGGTTATTTGAAATAGCTTCTAGATAGACAGATGATGATGGACGATAGATAGATAGATAGATAGATAGATAGATAGATAGATAGATAGATAGATAGATAGATAGAGAAGTGAATACTGATATGTTTTGAAGGACTCCATATGCATAGTTCCTTTCCATTACTTCTCTACAAGAACACAATATTAACTTAAAAAGATGGACTACATTTGAGATTTTGTAATATTTCTTTGAAATATTAATTTATAGAGGGCATGCATGCCTGATTTTCTTCTATACAATATCATTTTAAGATAATCTGAATAAGACAAAAAAATTAGCACCTACAATAGAAGATACCATATTATCTGAAACACTGTCTACTCCACCAAAGTAAGCTATTAGTAAACAAAGATAATAAAAACAAGTGTCAGGATAGCTCCCAAATATTTAGAAAAATGCTATGATGAAGATATAGTAGAATTCCCGAATATTTCAAAATATAGGTTCTCATAGAACTGTTGTTTGAACTAATGTATTCATCATGAACACAAGCTTAATAGAAACACAGAAGTTGTTAGTTATGCTTAATAAACCTTTTGTGGAGAAGCAGAGTAACATCATACATTCTTTATTCCCTCAAATCTCTGTTAACCTCTTCTGGTGTTTTTAGGCCATAGAGACATTACCTTTATTCTTTCCTTAATTTTTCCTTTATTCTTCTTTTGAGCATCTAGCATTTTGTTTCATCTATTCTGTTTATTGTATCTCTCTAGTTTTGGAGTCCTGATATCGTGCTATAGCATATGCACTGCAAACCGCAAGGTTGGTGGTTCAAACCCAACAGCTGCTTCTTGGAAACCTTATACAGCAGTCACTATGAGTCAAACTGACTCAACAGCACTTAACTAAAGCAGCAGGCTTTGGTATTTTCATTTTGATTTATTATCATATTTTTAAAGTATTGGTGTGGCGTTGTAGGATAAGCACTGAACCATAAGGTTAATTTGAACTACAAGTTGGAGATTCAAACTCCCCAGCTGCTCCTATACAGGTTGCTGTGAGTTGGACCTGACTCAAAAGCACTTAAGAAAAACAAAAATAGTTTCTCATCTCTGAAGAATACATTCTAAAATCTATCAATTTCTTTGGTACAAAATTCTTCAAAGATATCAATAAAATATATTTGATGTCACTTTTCAGGTGTTTATGGGTATGTGGATGGGGGTTTTATGAATAAACCTGCTGAGTGATGAAGTTAAATATATATATTAAGGGATTTATTCCTTCTACAAAGTTGTAGTATGGAATGAGCATAATAGCAATAGAGAATACACAAAAAGTATCATTGGGCACGATATAGAAAACTTTATACCCCATGAATTGCATAATATTCATAGGTAATTATGATCGTTAAGGTTTATGCTAACTTGGCTGCTTCAGGATTCTCAGTGATTTAGCTTTTAAGAGTTACGTATCAACCGCCATGATGAGAATTAATATAATGAAACCAACTCCTTGATATGATCAGCTATGATCTGATGTAATTTTCCAATGTGCTATCAATCCTCACTTCCATGATGTTAATGAGGTCAGATGCAATCTAGATGATTGGGTTTTATGTTGAGCCAATCTCAATTGATATATAAAAGTAGTACCAAGAAAGAAGAGCCAGGAGTCAAATGCTTCTTTTGGACATGGGGACCACCAAAAAAGAAGAGCTAGGAGTGGAGTGTGTCTTTTAGACCTTTGGTCCCTACACTGTGAAGCCCCTAGATCCAGGAAAAGATTGGTGCTAAGAGCATAGAGAGCTCCAAGGAATGCTAGGACTATAAATGTGGAAAGGAGGACAAGGTATTTTTTTCCAGAGCTAGTATTCTGACTTGTGACTTCTTGTCTTCTAAACTGTGAGATAATAAATTTCTACTTCTTAAAGCCATCCATATGTAGTATTTATGTTATAACAACACTAAATAATCAAGTCAAAATTTGGTAATAGGAGAGTGGAATTGTTGCTCTAACAGATACCTGAAATGTAGAAACAGTTTTGGAATTGGAGAATGAGAAGAGGTTGGAAGAGTACAAAACTGTGTAATAGTAAAAACCTAGATTGCCTAAAAAACAACAACAACAACAACAACAACAACAACAACAACAAAAAACCTGTTGGAATTATGGATGCCAAAGGCAATTCTGATGAGGGCTTAGAAGTAACTGAGGAAAGCTAAAACATGGGATATGGCACAGATAGCAAGGGAGTCAACCTGCAGAGCAAGAGCTGAGCATCCTGTGTAGGAGACTTTTTCACTAAGCTGGGGTGCTCTGGGAACTTGTTGGAAGAGTTAGACTCTCTGGCCCACGGAGCTAAAGAAATGAGTGACTTCAAGCCAAAGCTTACTGGTATAATGAATGGGATGCCTCTGGACATTTATTCATAGAGCTAAAGAGCTTTGAAACAATTACTTGAGTACAGCAGAGAGCAGGCAGGCCTCTTATAGAGACTTAGGAAACAAGCTGTAGAAACAAGGATCATAGGCAGCATAGCTGCCTCAGTTGGGCCATGAACTCTGGATTCTCAGTAGGTCGACATATGACATCTGGGGTTTCTAAGGTTTGGGCACAGTTTAAAGGAGTCAGTTGGTTTACCAAATCAAATTTGAATTGTGAAATTTCCATTAAGATGGGGCCTCTGCCGCAAACTAAGGGGGTAGAGATGCCATGCCTAAGAAAGCAGATGAATTGAGTCTGCTAATGTGGAGAGGGTGGGTTTAACATGGACTAAGAGTATGGATCTGTTCAAAGACAAGGGCACAGCCATTCATCTGTCAGTTTACCATACTGTGGGGTTTGCATGTTGCTGTGATGTTGGAAGTTACACCACTGACATTTGAAAAACCAACAGATTCACCATGGTGGACATGTTTCAGTGGAGCTTCCAGACTAAGACAGATTAGGAAGAAGGAGAAACTGACTACTTCTGAATGTGTAGCCACAGAACAGTATGTATGAACAGTAGAGGAACATTGTCAGATACAGTGCTGGAAGATGAAAATATTATGAACAGCAGCAGGGCATTGTCAAACATAGTGATGGAAGATGTGCCTTTCAGTTTGGAAGGCACTAAAAATATGACTTGTAAAAAGTTGCCTCCTCAAAGTGGAGCAGATCATAATGATGTGAATGGAGCAAAGCTTTTAGGAACTTCATTTAGTAATCAAGCACAGTGCAACAATCGTTTCTCCATTACTCGGACTCACATTGGCCATTTTGAATCAGATAGCCATATGGTTTACTATGGCAGGCTATGAGGAATTATATCACATTCATTATCAATAAGAACATGACAAGATCTATCTTGAAAACCAGTGATATCTGTGAAAGGATGATATCCGTACGCTTACAAGGCCAGTTAATACTATTACTCAGATATATGCATCAGCCCCTGAAGACAATAATTATGAAATAGAAGATTTCTACCTACTTCTTCTGACTGAAAATTAATCAAATATGTAATCAAGACACATGGATCGTTCTTGGTGAATGCAATGAGAAGGATGGAAACAAAGTGGAAGGATCAGTAGTTGTAAAATACAACTTTGGTGATATAAATGATACTAGAAATCACTTGATAGAATATTAAAAGTCCAACAGCTTTTTCATCACCTACATCTCTGAGAAGAGATTGTGAAAAACTCAATAACATCAGGCAAAACAAAGCTAAGACTGTGAAACAGACTATCAATTTTTCAAGTAGAAGTTCAGTCTGAAGCTGAAAAAGCTTAAAACAAGAGCCAAAATATGATCTTGAATATATTTAAACTGAATTTGGAGATCATTTCAGGATCAGATTTGATTCATACTACACTAATGACCAAAGATCAGCAGTGTTATTATATGACATCAAGAATATCATACCGAAAGAAAGAAAAAGGTTATTAAAATGACAGAAAAGTAAGTCCTCTTCGCTTTCAGCAAGCAAGGCTGTATCATCTGCATATCAAAGGTTGTTAATGAGTCTTACTCCAATCTTGATGCCATGTTTTTCTTCATAGAACCCAGCTTCTCAGATTATTTGCTCAGCATTCAAGTTGAATAAGTATGATGAAAAAATACAACCTTGTCAAACATCTTTCTTAATTTTAAATGATTCAGTGTTCCCATGCTCTGTTGGAACAACTGCTTCTTGGTCCAGGTACAGATTCCTCATAAGCACAATTAAGTGTTCCTGAATACTCATATTTTACAATGTTGTCCATAGCTTGTCATTATCCACACAATCAAAAGCCTTTGCATAGTCAATAAAGCACAGGTAAACATCTTTCTGAAATTCTCTGATTTCAGCCAAGATCTATCAGACATCAGCAATAATATCCCTCAATCCACAGCCTCTTCTGAACCCGGTTGAACCTCTGGAAGTTCTCTGTCAATGTATGCTTGCAGCCCTTTCTGTATGACCTTTAGCAAAACTTTGCTCACATGGGATATCAAAGAGATTGTCCGGTGATTTCCTCATTCCATTGGGTCACCTCTCTTTGGAATGGGCACAAATACGGATCTCTTCCAATCAGTCAGTCAGATAGTTGTCTTCCAAATTTCTTGGCAGAGATGAATGAGTGCCTCCTGTGCTGCCTCACTTTTTTGAAAGATTTCATTTTTTATTCCATCAGTTCCTGGTTCCTTGTTCTTTGCTAGGTTCCTTCAATGCACCTTGAATTTCCTCCTCCTTCAGTATCATGGGCTTTTAATCATATGCTAACTCTTGAAGTGGTTGAGCATGAACCATTTCCTTTTGGTCCAGTGACTCTGTGTATTACTTCCATCTTCTCTTGATGCTTTCTGTATCATTCAGTAATTTGCACAGAGAAACTTTCAATAATGAAAATTGAGGCTTAAATTTTTCTTCAGTTCTTCCACTTTGAGAAATGCTGAACATGTTCTTCCTTTTTGGTTATCTGATTCCAGATCTTTGCACATTTTGTTGTAATATGTACCTTTATCTTCTCAAGGTGATCTTAGAATTATCTGTTCAGCTCTTTTTCCTCCTCATTTCTTCCATTTGCTTTAGTATCTCTATGCTGGCGAGCAAGTTTTGGGAGTCTTAGCCAGAAGTATAAAGGAAGAATGAAAAATTAAAGGTATCCAAATTGACAAAGAAGTGAAATTATTTCTATTTCCAGATGATATGATCCTATACTTAGATACTTAAAGACTGAGCAAAAAAGCTACTGGAACTTATTGGAAGATTCAGCACAGTGACACAGTACAAGATCAACAAACACAAATCAGTTGGATTCTTATATATTAATAAGGACAGCTCTGAAGAGGAAATAAGGAAAACAATACCATTTTAATAGCAACTCAAATGTTGAAATATTTAAAAATGAATATACCCATAGAAACAAAAGACTTATACAACAGAAATTACAAAGCACTACCACAAGAAAACAAAGACATTAAAATAAGGAAAAATATACCATGCTCATGGACGGGAAGACTTAACACTGTGAAAATTTCAATAATACCCAAAGCAACCTACAGATATAATGCAATCCCAATCCAGGTTCAAACAACATTTTTTGAAGAGATGGAGAAAATGATCACAAAATTTTTATGGAAGTGAAAGAGATCTTGAATAAGCAAAGAACTTCTTAAGGAGAAGTGAGAGTCATCTCACTTCCTGATTTCAAAACTTTCTATATGAACACAGTGGTCAAAACAACCTGTTATTGGTACAATGAAGGATACACAGGTGAATGCAAAGAATTGAGAACCCAAAAGTAAAACCATCCACATACAGTCAACTGATCTTTGACAAAGCCAAAATACATTAAAAGGGGAAAAGATAGTTTCTTCAATAAATGGTACTGGAAAAACTGGAAATAAATTTGCAAAAGAATGAAAGGAGACCCATATTGCACATTATATACAAAAACTATCTCAACATGAATTAAGGATCTAAATTTAAATCCCAGAACTATAAAATCATTAATAAAAAAAATAAGAACAAACTTAAGGGCCCAAATACATGGTATACATAGACTACAAAACATGGCAAAACACACACAAGCAATAGAGGACATTAAAAAAAAAAAAAATAGAAACTTGTGTGCATCAAAAAATTTCATCAAAAGAGTAAAAGGGGAGCCCACAGACTGGGAAATAATTATTTTGCAACAAAATATCATACAAAGGACCAATCTGTAAACTTTATAGGGAATTACAACACTTCTATTTCATCAGCCCAAAAAACAAGGCAGGGGGCGGACTATGGAACAGACCATCAGTTGTTCATATGCCAATTTAGTTGATGCTGAAGAAAATTTAAACAAGCCACAAGAGCCAAAATGTGTAACTTTGATATATTCTGTGTGAATTTAGAGGTCATCTGAAGAACAAATTTTAATGCATTATACACTAAAGATCAAAGACCAGAAGAGTTGTTGAATGACATCAAGTCTCAGAGAATAAGAAGACAGCCCCACATCAAGATGGATTGACACAGTGGCAGCTTAACAACGATTTTGAGGATGACACAGTACTGTATATGCAAAGTATGAAAATACCAAGCCAGGGTATTTTCAACAGCCTCATTTACATGTGAAATGTAGAC
>NW_006409038.1:475945-477471 GCF_000296735.1 Chrysochloris asiatica | reverse complement strand
CACCAAGGTCATATTTTCCAACAGTTGAACTTTCCTCTTTGTTTCCAACCATTACATTCCAATCACCAGTAGTCATTAATACATCTGTATTGCATGTCTGATCAATTTTAATCTGCAGAAATTGGCAGAGCTCTTCAATATCATTATCACTGGCTTTAGTTGTTGGTTTTCAAATTTGAATAAAACAGAATTAACAGTTCTTCTTTGTTGTTATTAGGTTACTTTGAGTCAGATCTGATTCATACATAGAGACCTCATGCATAACAGAATATACATTGTCCTGTCCTGTTTCATTCTCATAATTGTTGTTAAGCTTGAGTCTACTGCTGTTTCCACTCTGTCAACCCATTTTGTTGGGGCAAATTATTTATCTCACCGAACCTGCACTTTACCTAGCATCATATTTTTCTCCAGGGACAGATCCCGCCTAATGTTGTTAAGTGCCTTATTTGATTAGAAAGTCTGTCTAGAGTTTCCAAGACTTAAATTCTTTGCAGAAGCAGATACTCTCATCTTTCTCCCACAGAATGATTGGTGGGCTCAAGCGGTATACTTTGTTGTTCACAGTCCAGTGAACATCATATGCTCATCACTGAACTTCCTTCTGATAATAAGTCTAAATTATATGATGAATTTTTGCCATCCTGGCTTCTAAGGAGCATTCTGAATGCACTTATTCAAACACAGATTTGTTTGTTCTTCTAGGAATCCATGATACTTTAAATAGATTCTCAAACACCATAACTCAAATGCATCATTTTTCTACAGCTTTCCTTTTCATTGTACAACTTTGAATTTAGTGAAAATACTATAGCTTGGGTCAGAAGTACTTAGTCTTCAAACTGATGTCTTTGTCTTGAACACTTTAAAGAGGTCTTGTACAGCAGATTTGCCCAATGCAATACGTGTTTGATTTCTTGACTGTTGCTTCTATGACTGTTGATGGTGGATGCAATCCAAATGAAGTCTTTAACAACTTCAATCTTTTCTCCACTTATAATGCTGCTACTTACTGGTCCAGTGGTGAGGATTTTGTTGTTGTTGTTTATTTACTTTGAGTTGCAACCCATTCTGAAGGAAACTTTCTTTGAGCTTCATCAACAAATATTTTTAGTCCGCTTCACTTGTAGCCAGGCAAGCTTGTATCATCTACATGTCACAGGTTGTTAATGAATCTGCCTCAAATCCTGATTTCACAGTTTCCTTCATATAATCCAGATTCTTGAATTATTCACTCAGGGTGCAAATTGAATAAATTTGGTGAAAGAATACAACCCTGATTCATGACTTTCCTGATTTTAAAACATCCAGTGTCCCCTGTTCTGTTCAAACAATTCCTTCTTGGTCCATGTACAAGTTCCTTATGGGAACAATTACATGTTACGGAATACTCATTCTTTGCAATGTTGTCCATAGCCTGTCTTGATCCACACAATTAAAAGCCTTTGCATAGTCAATAAATAACATATAAACATCTTACTGGTATTCTCTGCTTTAAGCCAAGATATATCTGCTGCAATAATATG
>NW_006409038.1:473179-474254 GCF_000296735.1 Chrysochloris asiatica | reverse complement strand
CATGTGAAAGCTGGACAGTGAACAAGGAAGACCATAGAAGAATTGATGCTTTTGGGTTATGATGTTGGAGGAGAATATTGAAAGTGCTATGGGATGCCAAAAGAACCAATAGATCCATTTTGGGAGAAGTGAAGCCAGAGTGCTCCTTGGATGCCAAGATGGCCGAAGTTCGTCTCTCATACTTTGGACATATTGTCAGGAGGACCAATCGCTGGAGAAGGATATCATGTTTGGTAAGGTGGAGGGTCAGAGAAAAAGAGGAAAACTCCCAATGAGATGGATTAGCCAAGTGGCAGCATTGATGGACTCAAGCATGGCAACATTAGTGAGGTTGGCCCAGGATCGGGTTGTGTTTCATTCTGCTGTGCATAGGGTCGCTATGAGTCAGTGCCAGTTCGATGGCACCCAACAACAACAACAATCTGCTTCTAATGTTTTGCAAAAGTATATCCAAGTACTACCAAGTTAATAAGTATTACTGAAAACTTATTAACATGAGGACAATTAATTTGTCAATGGTGTATGCAAGTTTGAGTCAATGGTGTATGCAAGATATGATGAAGTAATTCCAGAGACATACACTGTGTGTATGTGTGTGTGTGTGTGTGTGTGTGTGTGTGTACAGCTGTGTGTTTGCCAGAGGGACTGAAGCAGAACATTGCTGCAGTCAATTACTGATGAGTCTGGTCTAGGGAAAGGCAAGTAGATTGAGGTTACACATCTTAAGCCTGAGACATAAGCAGATAAATGATTACAAACAGAAAAATCAATCAGAGACAACAGCCAATATTGCTTTATGGACATAATAAAAACAATACAGGTTTTATCAGATAAATCTACATATGTACTTCAAAAGGAAACATTGACAAAAAACATGAAAAGTGCTAACTGTTCCAAGTTCATGCTTGCTGCTCCTTGTGGCACCCAGGGATGAGGGTGTCCTTGTACTCACAACACAGGAGATATGAGAATCAAAAATAGAGAAAAAAATTTATATATATGAATGAGGGGGCTTCAAAAATTTGTTGAAAATTCCATTATCTTTTCATTCCATTTTTCCATTCACTTTTTGAAG
>NW_006409038.1:454778-472214 GCF_000296735.1 Chrysochloris asiatica | reverse complement strand
GGCCTCTTCTGAATCCAGCTTGAACCTCTGGAAGTTCTCTGTCAATGTATGCTTGCAGTCATTATGGATTCAATCATGGCAACAGTAGTGAGGTTGGTCCAGGATCTGGCAGTTTTTCTTTCTGCTGTACATAAGGTCGCTATGAGTCGGTATCGACTCAAAGACATCTAACAACAACAACAGTGGGTAATGGACCCAGATATTTCCTTCCACTGAGTGTCTTGGGGCAATTTAAGAGTTGTCCTTTGTGAGAACATCCTGGACATGCACTCACAAACACAAGACTGAGAGACAATGGAAATATTTAGGAAAACAGAGTAGACATTTTACTCAGAACCTCTGTCTCTAAGATAAGAGAACTAGATGATGTAAGCAAGACTGTCAGACATATGTTGAGGTAACTTTGAGCTGTTTTCCTTTTTTCACTGTCTTTTTTTGTCACCTAACAACAACAACAAATTCACAAGCAGTCCGATGAAGTAAAAGAAAAACAAGGCCCGAGAGTTAAAATGGTGAACTGAAGAGAGGATGATGGAATCTCCCAGGCCATATGAACACTTCTTCACAATTAAGGGTAAGATGCTACCCATTTAGCCCTTCTGTCTTCTATAGAAGTTAGAGCACTTTGTTGAAATTGTGTAAGATCTTAGTTTGTTTTCATTTAAAGATAGTCATCTGCATTCAAAAGGGGTGATTTCAGATGGCCAACTAGATTGACAATTGGGTCACAAGTCCATCCTTGAGGCTTGTTTTCTAGGCTCTCTGAAGTTCCCACCATGTGGACCATTTCATGTAAGTTTAGGGTGAAAGAACTGTTTTCAACCATTTTCTTTGTGGCTGGTCTTTTAGCCTGAGTTGATGGGTTTTTCACAGTTTTCTTTGAAATTTTCATATCTCCATTAAATGATTTGTTTTCTTTAGCTGTGGTTTCTTTAGTTGTGTGCCTCCCACTTGCATCTAAATATGTAAGTTTAAAAGGCATTTTCTTGAATGTTTTTGTTTTCTTTTTCGGTTTTTGAGGCATACCGATGTCAATGGAACTTGCTGAAGAGGTGATTTCTTCTGTTGATTTGTTGTCTGTCTCTTCAGCATCTGCCTCCTCTTCGAATATCTCGTGACCAGAGGTTTGAGGCCAGTTTGGAAAGGTTTAGGTCACTCTTGCACATTCTTTTCATAATTTCTTCTATTCTCTTCTCTCTCCTATCTTTTTTGCAAATTTTGCAACATAGGTCTTTCACCTTCCTTCTTCTGAAACAATAGAGTTATTTGAAAATTCAGAATTTCTAAATCTCAGCATAGCTCCCATGACTTCAGAGGAGATAAAATAGACAAAAGCAAGGTATTGAGGGCAGAAGAAAGCATCACAGGCCTAGTCCCCATGGCCTCGGAAAAGATAAAACAGACACAAACCCCCGCAAATGGTGTTTATTGTATCTGCTTTATGGTCCCCAGGTATACCTTAAGGTAATCAACTTAACCATATATCTCAGGGACCCTGGCAAATGTGACTAATTTGTAGTTTTTATTAGTATACCTATGTAAACTGATATGTAGCTTTGTTTCTCTATCTACTTAAACTGATTTATAACTTTATTGCCCTGGCCTGGTTGTTATCTAGTCTCCCTTTTGACACTAATCTGCTATTTCTGTTTTTGTACTACCTGCTTCAGAACATTCCTTTAGATAAGCCCCTAGACCTTGGGCCAGGATTGTAGCATATATAAGCTGGCAGTCAGCTTCCCACAGGGCGGCAGACTGAGGAGAAACTGTTGGCTCCCTGCTGTCCAGCTATAGCTGTTTGCTGTGCCAATTAACTTTCTCTAAATCGGACATTATAGTGGTTATCATCCTTCTTTGGGACTTGAACCCGTAACATCTGGGTGTTCGTCCGGGATGGCTACTGTGTTCTACGGCCTTTGACTGGCAGCGGCAGCTCCAGGGAGAAGAGACATCTAGGACATTATAGTGGTTATCATCCTTCTTTGGGACTTGAACCCGTAACATCTGGGTGTTCGTCCGGGATGGCTACTGTGTTCTACGGCCTTTGACTGGCAGCGGCAGCTCCAGGGAGAAGAGACATCTAGGGGAGACGCCCCCTGAAGAAGCTCCAGGGCCCCGGATTCCCTACTCCCTGTCTGAGCACCAGCCAGAAAGACGCGCATAATTGGCTTTAAGGCACCTGGGCCTGGGAGGAGAATCTGTCTGTGAGACTGGTCTCCCTGTTTGGCCAGGGAAAGAGGGCCAGACGCGGCCACGACTCTTCCCGGATCCTTCTCACCGAGACGCCGCTTGAGAAGCCTGGTAAAGTTCCTGTACTTGTCTTGGGTTGTTTGTATTGACCGTTTGCATTGACTCATAGTGTTTATTTCTCCCGCGATCTTTCTCTACTTTCCCCTATGTCTATCATTTCCTTCTTGTCTTGTCTCTCTTTCTCCCGTATATACTACCTCCCTCTTATACTAATTTTTGCTTCAGGACTCTTCGCTAATGCTCCTGCCGAATGGACTGCCACCCAGAAGACCTGATTTTGTTTCCTCTACCTCCTCCTTTGTCTCATATTTCTCCGACTCACCTGTGGCCGAACTTAAATGAACAGTGTACCTGTTAACTCTCTCTCCATAAAGTTTTGCCTCTTCATAAAAGTCATCCTGCAGGATATATCTTGGTGTTATCCCCATAGGTGGGACTTTGAGTCTTAAGACATTATAGCCTAACCTTTCAGGGAAACTTGCAAGACTTTGAACCTTGGGAAATAGATTTCTTCTTACTTGTTCTTACCTGCCTAAATCAGCATGGGAAGGGTCATGTAGTAAGAATAGCTCCCTTAACCCCTTGCAGTGTATGCTGAAGAACTTCCAAACTGCTTTCTCTGATGACTATGGTATTAGACTCAGCCCAGGCCGCCTCCGAAACTTATGCAAATTAGATAAGAGTGGCCTTCTCTGGGTGTGGGGTAACCTGGTATTGGTACATTTTGACCCCCTTATCATTAAAGCTGTTTAGGATCGAGTGGTGGAGATCCCTGTGCGTACAGATCAATATCCCTACGTAGACCTCTGGTTAAGCTTAGTCCAAAACCCCCCTGAATGGTTGAAAATGTGTGCCTTCCAGGCAGGCCTAGGAATTATACTGACAGCCTCTGAAAGAAAGAAAAGAAATCCACTACCATCTTCATCCTCCTGCCTGCGAGATACTCGCTCTTCTCATCCCCCTCCTTCTGGTTCCCGAAAATGCAGAGCTGCCCGCTCCTTACAGTTGCCCGACTGCAGGTCCTTTAACTGCTCTGACACCCCCAACTGTCCCTAATACTGAGAGCCTTCCTCCTCCTGGCTCTCCCTAACACACTTGGAGCCGGAATGCTGGCCCTTCAACTGTTCCACCAACCCCAACTGTCACTGAACCTGAGAACCTTCCTCCTCTTGGTTCCCCACCCCCCCCTCGACACACTTGGAGCCGGACTGCTGGCCCTTCAACTGTTCCGCTACCTCCAACCGTCCCTGATTCTGAGGGCCCCACTTCTTGCTCCCTGTGACACACTCTTTGCAGGACTGCGATCAGACAACCCACTGTTCTTCCCTCACTGTGCCGCCTCTGACAGGTGATCCCCACGTGCGCCCCTATAAAGTTTATGCCTCTTTTCTAACTAGTGACCTGCATAATTGGAAGAACCAGCACCCCCCCACCTCAGAAAAACTTTAGGCCTTAACAGGACTCTTGGAGTCTGTTTTTCAAACCCACATGCCAACTTGGGATGATTGCCAGCAACTTTTAGTAGTATTGTTCACAGCTGAGGAGAGGAGTAGGATCCGGCATGAGGCCCAAAAAGCAGTTATTGGTCCTCTAGGGGACACTGAAGAGGAGAATAGAGATAGAATTGAGGAGGAATTTCTTCAAAGGAGACCAGACTGGGACCCTAACACTGCCTTGGGGGAGGCAAGGCGCGGGTTGCGGTCTCTAAAAAGCTATCAGCAGTACTTACTAGCAGGTATTAAGAGAGCAGCTCGGAGGCCTACCAACCTCTCCAAAGTGACCAAGGTTACCCAGAGTGATGGCGAGTCTCCTGATGAATTTTTGGAGAGAGTGTTAGAAGTATACCGGACTTACACCCCTATAGATCCTGGGGCTGGAGAAAAACAACGTGCCGTTAACCTGGCTTTATTATGTCCAATCAGCACCTGATATTAAACGGAAGTTGCAGCAACTACAGGAGTTGAAGGAAAGAATCTCTCAGAATTAGTAGAGATAGCCAGGAAATTCTATAATAATAGAGACCCTCCCGAGGAAGCAGGAAAGCAAGCCTTAGCCAGAGCTGTTGTAGCAGCCTTGAGAGAAGCAGATCAGCTCTCCAGGAACAGAAACAATACACCGGGGAAGAGAGGTCAGCTTAGAACAAACCCCTCAAGCCAAACGCCTCTGGGAAAGCACCAGTGTACTTATTGGAAACTAGAAAGACACTGGAAAAATGAGTGCCCACAAAGGAAAGAAAGACAAGGTACATGCCCCCCTATCCTTAACCTCACAAGTCAGGCTTAGGGAGGCCCGGGCTCATTCCCCTTAAGCCCCTTTGAGCCCCCGGGGTGACAGTGCAAGGAGGGGGCAAGCCTATCCATTTCCCAGTAGATAAGGGGGCCACTTGTTCAATCATAACCTCGTCTCTGGGACCGCTGTCCTTGGATTCCATTGTAATCCAGGGAGCCACTGGGAAGACATCTAGATGGCCATGGACCACTAAAAGAACTGTTAACCTAGGGAACCACACTGTGACTCATTCTTTCCTCCTAATACCAGACTGTCCTTATCCATTGCTGGGCTGTGACCTGCTTTGCAAACTCCATGCCACTATCTCGTTTGAGGAAACAAGTGCCCTCAACCATCTACTGTCTTATTAACCTGCCCTTTGTCTGAAGAATATCTCTTACAGAATAATCATTCCTGACAGCCAAGCCCAATGAATATTTGGAGTATTTGAAACAGGCCTTCTCTGAAGTATGGGCAGAATTTAATCCTCTTGGACTAGCACGACATCAATCTCCTGAAATTGTGTAACTCAAGGCAAATGCCTCACCAATACAGGTAAAACAATACCCTATGTCATGGAATAATACCCTATGTCACGGAATAAGCAGGAAATTCTTACCCTACTTTAAGCAATAGGTCTACCCTCCACACTAGCCATCATACATTGCCCAGGGCACCAAAAAGGGAATACTAAAGAATCTGTGGGTAACCGAAAAGCTGATGGGGAATCAAGACAAGTAGCAGTTTGGGGGTCATCTAACCTAGAACTGACTCTCGTGCCCCTGCCAGAACCCTCGTTGCCCTAGACACCCCACTATACTGAAGAAGAAATTCAGTGGGCTAAGCAGAATTCTGCAACAAAGGAGGACTCTCCCCTGATGGTAGGACAGTGGTTCCTGAGGTTTTGAGTAAGTCACTCGTGCAGCAAATGCACCAGGCCACCCATTTGGGAAAAACTAAACTTAGTGAATTGCTTAGGAAACAGATTTATATTCTTCACTTAGACAAGCTCGTAGACAGTCCAGTGGCCAGGTGAGTTTCATGTGCTCAAGTAAATGCATGAACTACAGCTCCCCAATCTGGAGGAATTAGGTACCGGGGGCAAGTGCCAGGAGAACACTGGGAGTTAGCCTTCACTGAAATCAAGCCCCCAGCTCGGCCACAAAATACTTATTAGTCCTAATAGACACATTCTCGGGGTGGGTTGAAGTATTTCCTACCCAAAATAAAACAGCCACTGTAGTTGCAAAGAAACTGATAGAGGAAATAATCCCCAGGTATGGTCTCCCTGAGCCCCTTGGGTCAGATAATGGACCAGCCTTTTCTGCTACCTTGACTCAGCAAATTTCCAGATTCCTGGGAATCAAGTGGAAGTTGCATTGTGCCTACTGGCCTCAGAGTTCCGGACAAGTAGAAAGAATAAATAGGACCCTAAAAGAAACTGTGTCTAAATATGTACTAGAGACAGGTGCTGACTGGCCATCCTTACTCCCCTTTGTCTTGTTACGTGCTAGATGCACCCCTTACAAGAAGGGATTCACCCCTTATGACATTATGCTTGGAAGAACCCCACCTCTATTGCCCAAATTGCAAAATTTCAAACAGGCTGAGGTACATAATCAACAATTGCTTAAGTCCTTACAGACCCTCCATGCCACTCAGCGAGAAGTGTTCTGTGCAGTCTGAGAAGCCATCCCGTACCCACCTTCTCACCAGAGCCTGTCTACCGGTTTCAGCCAGGTGACTCTGTTAGTCAAGCATCACACCTCTTCAGGACTTGAACCCAGGTTGAAGGGCCCTTTCACCGTGATCTTGACCACCATATCCACCATCAAAGTAGACGGAGTGACTCCATGGTGCATCATTCTCACCTGAAACCAGCCCTTCCTGGTGAAGCATGGAAAGCCATCAAAGATCCAGAGTGTCCTCTAAAGCTAAGACTGACGCATACATGATTATAGTCTGGTTATTACTGTTTATTCCCAAGACACATAGTTGGAGAGTGTCCCCTGAGAAATACTTGTGGACCCTAATAGAGGGAACAATGGGAAGTACAATATATAATTGTACTCTATGTAACAGTATAGGGGACCCCACCCCATTCACTCTCACTATAGATCTCTGCTCTATTATGGGTCCCCGAATGGCTGTTCCCTCCAAAAGGAATCAAGAGACTGGAGCTACTGTACAAGGAGGAGGGTCTCTATACGACCACTCTGGAAAGAATTATGGGTGTGGTAAAGTTCAGAAAGAATGAGGCATGCAGCGCCTGGGCATTTATCTTTGCCCAGTCACTTGTGCCCCCTGGCAATGTAATGATGTAAAATCTTATTATTCTTATAAATGGGGATGTGAAACTATGTCCACAATTTCAGGCTACACTAAAGACAGAGATAAACATATAGAGGTCCGTCGCTTAACTCCCAAATTGAATTGTCCAGTTGGACACTGCAACCCTATTAACATAACCATAAAGAACCCCTGGGACCCAACACAAATGTGGGCTACAGGCCTGACCTGGGGACTCAGGCTTTATGTATCAGGGTATGACAATGGTAATTTGTTCACTATCCAATGGAAAATTCCCCCCAGGCCCCAGCTCCCACGGGGCTTCCTTATTATTACCCAGCAGAATTCAAGCCAATCTGGTTGCCCAAATTCAACAGGTTCCAACGCCTCCCGCTACCCAGATACCTTTACCCTCAGCCCCTAAACTGTGAGAGCCTAACAGTGTATTGTCAATACCCAGCAATGGGGCAGACATCTCTCTGTTAAATATATTGAAACAGTCATACTTCCTGTTAAATTCCACCAACCCTGACCTAGCACAGGGTTATTGGATGTGCTTGGACCCCAGACCCCTTTCCTACACCAGCTTAGCAACCAACTACTCCAACCCCTCATCAAAAAACGAATGTTCTGCCCAAATTCTCCACATCACCTTAGTACATATAATGGGACAAGGTACTTGCTTTGCTACACTCCCCAATGATATAGCCCACTCTCGCTTTTCAAAGATTTGTACCTCTGTAGTCCACTTAACCTACAACGGTACATTAATGTATTACCTCTCTACCCCTGGAACTTGTTTCACATGCTCCTTTGACCTTACTAATTGTAGGTCTACTTATACCTTCCCCGCCATTCATTCCTCAGAATTATGTATCCCTGTGTACTTGCTTCCTCGCATTGACATATATGGAGCTGATCAGGAGCTAGCCTTGATGACAACTCCTGACCATACCTGTTACCCCTGAGTTCCCATCCTAATTCCCTTCTTAGTCGGATTAGGAATTGCAGGATCCTCAGCTTTAGGCATCTCAGCCTTAGCAACACAAGGACAAGGGCTTAATAGCTTGTCCAGAGCTTGACTTGAGCCGATTAGAAGATTCAATTTCTGAAATGTCTGACCAAGTTGAATCTCTTGCTGAAGTGGCTCTCCAAAACCGGAGAGGACTCGACCTCCTGTTCTTATAACAAGGAGGACTTTGTGCTGCCCTAGGAGAGGAATGTTCTTTTTATGCTAATAAAACTGGAGTAATTAGAATGATATTAGCAGTGATCAGAGGGAGTAAAGAGAAAAGAAATAAGCAGCTAGACTCCACCCAAAATTGGTATCAAACTCTATTCAACTGGTCCCCTTGGGTCACGATTCTGATTCTTGTAACCAGATTAGCTGGCCCCCTCATGCTCCTCATACTCGAACTCCTAATCGGACCCTGTATCCTGAATGCCCTTATCAAATTTATGCATAACTGAATTGGAGCTGTGAAACTCATGGTATTGCAATCTCAGTATACCACTGTAAGGACTACAGCCGATAGTGAAGAATCAATGATTTGAGTAGTCCCATAAAAATGGGGGGGGGGGCAAATGAAACAATAGAGTTATTTGAAAATTCAGAATTTCTAAATCTCAGCATAGTTCCCATGACTTCAGAGGATATAAAATAGACACAAAGCAAGGCATCAAGGGCAGAAGAAAGCATCACAGGCCTAGTCCCCATGGCCTCAGAAAAGATAAAACAGACACAAGCACCTCAAATGGTGTTTATTGTATCTGCTTTATGGTCCCCAGGTATACCTTAAGGTAATCAACTTAACCATATATCTCAGGGACCCTGGCAAATGTGACTAGTTTATAGTTTTTATTAGTCTGCCTATGTAAACTGATATGTAGCTTTGTTTCTCAATCTATGTAAACTGATTTGTAACTTTATTGCCCTGGCCTGGTTGTTATCTAGTCTTCCTTTTGACACTAACCTGCTATTTCTGTTTTTGTACTACCTGCTTCAGCATATTCCTTTAGATAAGCCCCTAGACCTTGAGCCAGGATCATAGCATATATAAACTGGCAGTCGGCTTCCCACAGGGTGGCAGACTGAGGACAAACTGTTGTCTCCCAACTGCCTTCCAGCTATAGTTGTTTGCTGTGCCAATATACTTTCTCTAAATTGGACATTATAGTGGTCATCATCTTTCTTTGGGACTTGAACTTGTAACATTGTTCTTATTAGTTCTTCATGCTCTTCTTTTCCAGTACTTTCTGATTTTTCACCCCTTCCTATTCTTTCTGTTCATGGACAAGACTCTGTTTTTCTGTCAAAATTCTTGTTGAGGACACAGAATTCATGAGTATGGGGGTGATCTTAGTACTAGTCTCTTCAACGGTTGTATTTTTGTGGCTGGGCACTTCAAATTTGCTGTTAATGGTTTTACAAATGGCTATCTTCTTTTTGGTTGTTGTTATTAATGTATTTGGTTGAACAGGTATCACTTTATAAGACAGAGAAAATGTAGTTGATTGCTCTGATGTCACTATAAGTGGTAATGGTGGACGATTCTTGGGAACTAGCTTGACTGGGGAGGGCAGACACCACCCACTTGCAGATGATGGCCATCTATATAACATAGGATGTTCGATGATGAGCATTTCTTAATAACAGGATTTGAAGCCTGTTTGTAGTTTCTGATTCTAATTTCTGTGGCAAGTCTCCCGCTTTCGACTTGGGAGATACTTCCATGTCGATATCAAAGAGATGTCACCACACAAACCTGGGGGGCACTTTCACAGCAGCCTTGAGTGGCACTTTTACATTGGTCTTAAGGAGCACTTCCACAATTGCCTTCAAAGATATTTCCACATTGGGCTTGCTGGAGACTCCTACACCCACTTCAGGGGACCCTTCCACAGTGGTTTTAGGTGGCATTTCCACATTTGCTTCTGGGGCAGTTTCCACAAGAGACTGTTTCACCCAGCCCATGAGGAGCTGATCTTAGTAAGTGTTCCTAAATTCTCCAAAAGAGAGATTTCTGGTTTTGCTTGGATAAGAATTTCAAATACCAGTTGTGGACCCAGGCTAGGAATCTCCAATTCATTATTACTGTGGTTATGCAAGGGCTAGATCACCTTTAAATGTTGGAGTAAATTAATATTGATGCCCGAACCATCTTTCCAGGGATGGATAAAGATGTAGCACTTTGGCTTCTAGCCAATGATGCTTGTGTTGGGTCAAATAGATAACTGACTAAAGCATTCGAGGCATACAAGTGATGAACACATATTTTTGGTTCCATTAGGGGTTTCTTGAATTCAAAACATGAACATAGTCTCATATCTTTTGTAGTCACAGACGAGCTCTTCTTATCTGACTTCTTCATAAGAGGATTTTGACGACCTGTATATGATGCAAACATGCATCTGTTGAAACCAACAAAAACTTGTTCAAGTGAAGAATAAACAAGATGGCAGATCGGGTGGAAGTGCAGTAAGGAGCTCCATCAGCAACAACATAGAATACAGGACCAAGCAGTCTCAGGGGATGGTCCCAGAACTCTGAACCACATTTAAAGGAATATTTAGAAGGTTGGAAGAGTTACATACAGCTAGGGGAAATTGTAGCAGGAGCAAGAAATTCATTGCTTTCTAATTCAAGATGCTCAGCTGCTCCAGGAGCCGCCATCTTGGGTGAGACCAAGCGGGGGAAGGATCACAGCAGCCACAGATGCCTGACAGAACCATGGAGATAAAGGTGTGGACATTCTTTTCTTTTTGTATCTGTTCATTGGTCTATTGCTGTCTGTGCACCTCCATTCTGGTGACTATGAGGGTGCCTGAGCTAGTGGATGCTCCAGCCCCACCCTTGGGGGGTTCTACTACAAATGCACACAGATCTCCTCGAAATTTAAAGAGACAGTTTCCACTTAAAATCAAATGGCCACAGCCAGCCCTGAACTGTTTATAACTAGAAAAAAACGCCTGAACAGGGATTCTGGAGCGGGACTGGCAGACTAAAAAGGAAATAGGCTGAAAATTAAATCCTAAGTTACGTCAAAATGACCAACAGTGGCTTCTTGAAATTTCTTAAGAAGAGTGAAAAAGGAAGCCCATTTCCTGATCACATCTACCTGGAGACAATCAGAAAGCATACAAATACCAAAATGCACACCTATCTAAGTATTAAGGCCACAGATAACCTCTGAATATGCCCAAAAAACAGAAACAGAAGACCATATCTGCACATGTCCAGAAATAAGATAAAGTGACTGAGGCAAATGAGCTGGAAGTAGACCTACACTCCATACTGGAAGATGGGCAGACTTTGGAAATGCCTGAGAAGGAATTCAGAAAAATGATTATAATATGTATCAAAACATTATACAATGGAGTCGCAAAAAATAAGGAAGAAGTCAGGAAAGTGCTACAGGAACAATCAAATAAGATAGATACAGCATTGGAAACAATTCAAAACCTACAGAAAGAGGTCCAAATGATTAATAAGAGAATATCAGAAATGGACAATACACTGAAAGGGCAAAGGAGTAGAATTGAAGAGATGGAAGCCAGAACTAGTGAGCTACAAGATAAATCTCTCAACACTACTAAGAAGAGCAAAGACAAAAAAGAATAAAAAAATCTGAGGAAGGCCTAAGATTCATGTTGGACAACATGAAGAGAAATAACTTAAGAATTAATGGCATTCTGGAATAGGAACAATCACACAAGTCCACAGAGAAGATAGTTGAAGAGCTTCTGGAAGAAATTTTTCCTAACATCCTGAAAAGCAAAAAGATAAACATTCAAGAAACTCAACGAACCCCAGGAAGGATAGACCCTAAAAGACAATCACCAAGACATATGGTAATCAAGCTCTCCAAAATCAAAGAATCTTTCCTTTTCTTCCTCTAACTTTTGTTTTCTTTTTATTTCTGCAGATGCTCTTCAGTGTTCATCTTTTTCTTTTTGTTCTCTCAGCTTTCTCTGGTTTTCTTCTAGTTGCTTCTCATACTGTATCTTGGACTTTCTTTCATTTTGAAGCAGTTGCATTTCTTTAGTAGCATTTTGGGGTCTCTATTTTGCTTCTCTGCATTCCTTTGCTAGTTTTTGTTTTATGCCATTTTAAAGAACAGATCCATCAAGAACTGGTTTAAATGATGTTTTTACAGTGAAAGATTTGACTGCAATTGAACTAACACTTCTTTGATTTCATCTTTTGTCAGCAATTGCATGGGCTGCTGCAACCATGCACTTTCTTAGACCCTGTAAAGAAGTGCTTTGGCCAGCACCTGTGCCGTCCACTATCCTCAACTTGGAGGCAGCAGCCGCTGGAGGCACAGGGATTGCTCTCTTGGCTCTGCTGTTTTTTAAAATACCAGTGGCATAACTTGAAGCATCACAGCAAAACACAAGGCACCACATTATGACTTTAGAATTTTATATATTTATAGATTATATATGGTTTAAGAGGATATGTACATGTATCCAGTTAACAAATATTGGATTGTGATAATTAAGGTTTTGTACCAACTACACTGTGCCAGGATTCTAAGTGATTTACCAGTTAAGATACATGTCTTTATTGTTTATGTACCATTGTAATCATTTTTAAATTATCTTTAGCAAAGTTTTACTTGCATGTGATATTCATGATATTGCCTGATAATTATATCTTCCATGATGTAATCTGATATAATAGAATCAACCTCATGGAATCAGCTGATGTGTTCAGTTCTGATCTGATATAATTATTGAGAGAGTTGAAAATACTCACTTTTAGGATGTTAATAAAGTCAGAGCAAAATACAGAATTAGATTCTATCTTGATCTAATCTTGTTTTTGAGTTATAAATTGATAGAGAAATCAACCCAGGGATGGGCACATATTACCACCAAGAAAGATGAATTGAAAGTGGCTTACATACTTTAGACCTGGATTTCCTGCACTGTGAAGCTCCTATATCCAGGGAAATATTGTTTCTAATACCATGTAGATTTTCGGGGAAGGCTGGGCCTATCCATACTGAAAGAGAAAAAAAAAAAAAAAAACTTTCCCCAGAGCCAGTATGCTTACTTTGGACTACTAATTTTCTAAACTATCAGAGAATATATTTCTGTTTGTTATACGCATCCACTGTGTTCTTTATCTGATGACAGCACTGTATAACTAAGACTTACTCATTTTCAATGAGAAGACAATAAAAATATACATAGGAAGAATTCTGAAGTGAACTATCCAATTCTTCTCCTTCAAAGGGAAGTTTTCTCAATAAAATTCATTCTTTTAATGAACTGAATTCTGAGAGATTTTTATCATAATTTAAGTAACTGACTGATAATCAGGTAGACTCAATTATCTCCTTCTAATATTGGTATTTCTACTTTTTCATGTAATGATCTAGGTCTCACCAATAGCCTTGGACTCACTTATATACCATTCTCCCCACTCCTCTTTTCTTCTTGAAACATTCCTCTTACAAATCCTTTAGAACTTATGATTTCTTCAATCACAGAGTTACACTCACTTCTTGGCCTCTCAGTTTCCCAAAGGATACCCACTTGCATCATTTGTCTTCTATCCCGGAATTTCCAACCAGACATACGTTGGTTAATTAAGGAAAGTTACTCAGGAGGCACAACAGCCAGCGTACACACCTCTGTACTTACCAGTTGTCTTGTTAACTTAACAAGTCCCATGATTATTGTTCAAATGTATCATTTTTAAAAAGTTTATCTAGACTCCCCAAGCAATCTTACCTCATTACTTCAATCATTAATATTTTTTTCTTAATTTCCCCCAATGTTTCCCTCAACTGGGAAAAAAAAAGTCTCAGTACACATGTTCAGCTAAAAGTATCTCAGAAAAGTCTTTTGTATGTAATATATAGACCACCTGTAAGGGGAAAAAAATAACTCTCAATAATAGTTATAGGGTTGCCAGGGTCACTTAAATTGTTTAACAACATCAGTTTTCTTAATCCTATTTTCAACTCAAGTATTATTAAACTACTGAAACTCCTGTTTCTCCTAATGTATAAAAGTATTTTGATCTCAAGTTGTTCTTAATTCTACTTGTAATTCTTTTGATGACTTTTCAATATATTTTAAAATCTTCAATTAAATTAGATTTCAATTATTCTGTGATATTACAATGAACAACAGGTATCATATCTAAGCATCACTTTCATGGTTTCTGTGTTACGTTTCCATTAGAAAACAGGAGCTTTATAGTAATGCTGGCCCCACATAGTTCACCATGAATGAATCTCAAAATGTGTAATTAAATGATTTAACTCCCTGTATTATTTTATTTTTCTCACCACTTGTCTGTCAGTTTGTCTTACTGTGGTGCCTTGTGTGTTGCTCTCCTGCAGTAGACTGTGATTACAGTATTAGAAATATCAGTAGGGTAAACACTTAGTTAATGGGTTTCTGCTGAGCTTCCAAACTAAATCAGACTAGGAAAAAGGAGAAGGCAAACAACATGAATGTGTAGGCAATGAAAACCTTATGAATAGTAAAGGAACAATGTGAGATAGTACCAGAATATTGATATTGAAACATTATGAATAGCACCAGAATATTTCTAGATAAAGTCCCAGAAGATGAGCCACTCTGATAGGAAAATACTAAAAATATGACTTGGGAAGAGTTGCCTCTTCAAAGCAGAGATGGCCATTATGATGCAAACAGAGTAAACTTTTGAGACCTTTATTTGCTGATGAAACATAACTCAAAACAAGGAGAAATAGCTATAAACATCCACTTCCAATCAGAATATGGAATCTAGAAATGAATATGGAAACTAGAATATGGATCTAGAAAAATTGGAAGTTTTCAAAAATGAAATAGAATGCATAAAGATTGATAATCCAGGCATAAGTGAGAAGAACCGACTTATTGGCCATTTTGAATATGACAATTGTATGGTTCACTATGCTAGGAATGACACACTGAAGATGAATGATATTGTGTTCATTATTAAAAAGAACATTTGAAGGTCTATCCTTGACATCTAATGGTGTCTGTGATAGTATAATATCAATATGCCAACAAGGAAGAAAGGCATTATAGCTTAAAATATTCTGGTGCTCTTCATCATATTTGTTGTTAGTATTGTTAAGTACCCTTGAGTTGGTTCCCATTCATAGCAACTCTGCCTGTAGTTTCCAAGGAGTGTCTGATGGATTTGAAGCACCAACCTTGTGATTCAAACTGACATTATAGTCCAGTGCATTATCCTGCAGTGCCACACCAGCACTCCATCATGTTTCAGTGTTCTAATGCTATTTTTAAGGTTTTCAGTGACTAAATATTTAGAAGTAGTCCATCTTTCTTTCTTAGCATATCTATCTTAGTTTGGAAGCTCCATTGTGGGTGATCTTGTTGGTACTCAAAATACCAGTGGCATAGCTTCCAGAATTACAGCCACATCCAAGCCACCACAGATGACAAACTGACAGATGAGTTGACCATGAGGGCATGAATGGAGAAAAGCTTTCATGACTTTCATTTACTGATAGGACATAACTCAAAATGAGGAGAAACAGGTTGAAACCTGCATTAATATTCTAGAAAAGGAATTTATGAAATATGAATCCAGAAAATTGGAAGTTATCAAAAATAAAATGGAATGCATAGATATCCATACAGTCATGAGCTGAAATGAACTGGGGTCGGCCATTTGGAAACTTACAACCACATGGTTTACAGCTCAGGAAGCAACACATTGTAGAAGAATGGTGTTACATTCTTCATAAAAAAGAACATTTCAAGATCTATTTTGAATTACAACCTTGTCTGTGATAGGATAATAGCCATACACCTAGAAGAAAGATCAGTTGACACAACTACTATTCAAGTTTATACACGAACCACCAATGCCAGTGTTGATGAAATTGAAGAATTCTACCAACTTCTTCAATCTGAAATTGATCAAATATTTAATCAAAGTGCATTGATAAGTGCTGGTTTTTGGAATGCATGAGAAAGCCAGACAGTGAATAAGGAAGACTGTGGTAGAATGGATGCATTTGAGGTATGAAGTTGGAAAATAATATTTTTAAAAGAACAAACAAATTTGTGTTGGAAGAAATACAGCCAGAATCCATTTTGAAAGCCAAGATGACTAGACTTTGTCTCTTATACTTCAAACATATTATCAGAAGAGACCAGTCCCTGGAGAAGGACATCATGCTTGGTAAAGTGGAAAGTCAGTGAAAAAGAGGGTGGCCTTCAGCCAGATGGATTGGCACAGTGGCAGCAGCATGGGCTCATGTATAGCAATGATTGTGAGGGTCTCACGAGACCAGTGTTCATTTCTGTTGTGCAGAAGTTCAGTATAAGTTGGTACTGAAAGATGGTACCTAACAACAATAACAATACAAGGAATGCCAGTTAATATAACTATTATTCAAACTTATTCACAACCTCTAAAGCCCATGATGATGAAATTGAAGAATTCTACCAACTTTTTCAATCTGAAATGCATGCAATCAAGATTTATTGATAATTACTAGGCATTGGAATGCAAAGTTTGGAAACAAGAGGAAAGATTAGTAATTGGAAAATATGGAATTGATGACAGAAATGATGATAGAGATCACATGATAGAACTTGCAAAACCAATGGCTTATTTACTGCAAATACTTTTGAACAACACAAAAGATGGCTATGAACATGATGTTCACCAGATGGAATACACAACACTCAAATGGACTGTATCTATGAGAAGAAATTGTGGAAGCACATAATTTTATCAGGAAATCCAGGCCAGGAGCGACTGTGGAACAGACTATCAATTGCTCATAGCAAGTTCAAACTGAAGCTGAAAAAAAAATTAAAACAGTTTCACAGGAGGGGAAATTTGAATTTAAACTTGTTCCATCTGAATTTAGGGATCATCTGAAGAACATATTTGATGCATTAAACACTTATGACTGAGCACCAGGAGAATTGTTGCATGAAATTAAGAGCATCATACAGAAAGAAAGCAAAAGAGCATTAGGAAGCGAAGAAAGAAAAGACCAAAATGGATGTCAGCTTAAAAAAAATTTTTTTTTGCTCTTTAGCATAGAAACGCTAAAGCAAATGGAGTAAATCAAGAAGCAAAAAAAGAGATGAAGAGAAAATTCCAAAGGGCAGATGGAGAAGACATAGTAAAGTATTATAATGAAATGTGCAAAGACCTGTAGAAAACCAAAATGGATATGTATGCTAAACATTTCTCAAGTTAAAAGAGCTGGAGAAAAATTCAATTCTCTACTTTCAGTATTGAAGGATTATATGGGGAAATTTTGAATAATGTAGAAAATTATAAAAATAAATGGAAGGAATACACAGATTTATTGTACCTTAAAAAAAAAAAAAAGGCTTATGTTTGAACATTTCAAAAGATTGCCAATGCTTTCAGTGCACTGTGAACTTCTTCCTTCAGTACCTGTAACTCATGATATTATGCTAAGAATAAGGCTCTTGGAATTGATGGGATACAAACTGAAATCTTTCAACAAACTTATGCAACACTGCAGACACTCAATGATATACGCTAAGAAATTTGGAAGATGGCTACCTGGCCAACTGATTCAAAGAGATCCAGCTATATGTCCATACCAAAGATAGTTGACTCAACAAATTGTGGAA